>NC_066874.1:14655317-14959102 GCF_022985175.1 Labeo rohita | reverse complement strand
AAAGCATAGTGCCCACTGTTCGCTGTTTCCTTGAAGCCACCGGTCGGCGTTGAGCCCGGGTGCGAGGGCCCGTTTATTGCTGCTTGCAGCTTTAATTATTCTTCTTCTTCTTCTTCTTCTTCTTCTTCTCCAAAGTAAAAAGTCTTTTTGAGGGCCTAAACATGCTCGAAAACTCATGAAACTTTGCACACGCATCAGTCCTGGTGAAAATTTACATCTGATATGGTTTTCAGAAGTGGGTGTGGCAAAATGGCTCGTTAGCGCCACCTATAAAATTTCAACGGAGTGCGCCTCGAGCTGCGTTTCACGTACATGTACGAAACTCGGTACACAGGTGTAGCACACCAATACCTACAAAAAAGTCTCCTGGTACAACATCCTAAACCCAACAGGAAGTCCGTTATATCGAATTTCCTGTACGATTTTTGTGCAGTTTTTGCCATTTTCAGGCCTCGTACTTTAACGAACTCCTCCTACAGTTTTTATCCGATCATCTTCAAATTTGCTGAGTGTTATCATAAGGCCCTTGCGATGTTAAATTGCGAAGCTTTTGAGTTTTCGTCGAGGGGCGTGTCCGTGGCGGCCCGACAAAATTTGACGTGTCGCCATGAAAAAGGAAGTGGCTGTAACTCAGGCAAACAATGTCCGATCTGCCTCAAACTTCACAGGTGTGATAAGAGTCTGGTCCTGAACACATGTCAGTGCCCATATTCAGTTATAGTCATAGCGCCACCTGATGACAACAGGAAGTGACATGTTTAACACTGTTACGGACTCCTAGCAACATATTAAAAAGCATTAGCAAGTTTTAAATAGGCTAGCAACATGCTAGAATCATGTTAAAACATGCTAGCAACACTTAGCTAAGAGCTAATGCATGCTATTAATACAAAGAAAAAGAAAATTGCTCTAACTCATGCACACAATGTCCAATCTGACCCAAATTTAATATTCAACATGCTACAAACATAGTAAAGCATGCTAACAACACTTAGCTAATATGCTAAAGCATGCTAATAATACTATAAAACAGGAAGTTACTTTAACTCGGGCATACAATGTCCAATCTGCCCCAAACTTGACATGTTTGATAAGAGTCCTGGACTGAACACATGCCCATGCCCGTATTCAGTTATAGTCATAGCGCCACCTGCTGGCAACAGGAAGTCACATGTTTAATACTGTTGTGGATGCCTAGCAACATTTTAAAAATATCAACACGTGTTAAATAGGGTAGCAACATGCTAGAAACATGCTAAAACATGTTAGCGACACTTAGCTAAATGCTAAAGCATGCTCTTAATGCAATGAAACAGGAAGTTACTGTAACTCAGGCATGCAATGTCCAATCTGCCCCAAACTTAATATGTTTGATAAGAGTTCTAGCCTGAACACTACGTGCCTATATTCAGTTATAGTCATAGCGCCACCTACTGTCAACAGGAAGTGACATGTTTAACACTGTGATACACTATTATCAACACACCAAAAAGCCAAAGTAGTTAAAAACACACTCAAACATGCTAGCAACACTTACTTAATGCTAAAGCATGTTGTTAAAGACATAAAACAGGAAGTTGTTGTAATTCATGTAAACAATGTCCAATCTGCCCCAAACTTCACATGTTTGATAAGAGTCCTGGTCTGAAGATATATACATGCCCATATTCAGTTATAGTTATTCGCTGTTTCCCTAAAGCCACCGGTCGGCGGTGAGCCCGGGTGCGAGGGCCCGTTCATCGCTGCTTGCAGCTTTAATTACATTTGTAATTACACTGTTAACCCATCCTTTACACCTTAACCCACCCGTAAACCTACCCATACCACCAAACCTGTCCTTTGTAGTACATTGTGTAAGCACATAGTAGTTAAGTAGTTAAGGCCACCTAATATAAAGTGAGAAAAATGTGCTAATGTGGTTTATATACTGTGTGTGTGTGTGTATAAAGCATAATATTTCATTAATATTATATTATCTGAAAGTACTGGTTTTGCGTAAAAAAAAAACTTTTTTTTTAATATTTGAAGTATACTAGCAGTGCACATTCAAAACAATTTAGCACAATTTTTTATTTCACAAGGGTTGGATACAGTGTTACCCTGCGTTAACCATTTTCATTAACTTTTTGTTAACCATTTTCATGGACTTCCATTGGTTCAAAACATGCTTGAGTGGCTTTTTTATGCTGTGTGTTTGAATACATGTGTGTAAAGAGTGATTATGTAACTGGGATCAGTGCACATAATAAGATTCACACAGCAGAAATAAAAGCAAAGCAAGTTTTGTAATATACGTTAAATAGATAATCCATACATGTGCGAAATGACGTCACAGGAGGGCATGAGTGGGGTGTGCCCTGAAGCTATGAGAGTAAAACTGTCAAATATTTCATACACAAAGACTGTGGCTTATGAGCAGAGGCGGTGTGCGCAGGCTTACTCGTGGTGTGTTCACTAGTTTCCTGATGGAATGTGTGATATTACGCAATGTTTTGATTGGGCCTTCATTGTTCTTCGGCTCTTGCTAAGAATTTCACTGACGTGTCTTTGATTAAACAGAAAGGAGAACTTGTAATGAGCAAATATTTAAATATGTCGTTACACTACCATAAGGCTGTGTTCCTGGTTCCTGTTTCATAGTTTGTTTCTTATTTTATCAATATTATTTTATTTAACAAACTGACAATCATAAAACCCTTTGAAGGTTTGTTTTGTTTGCTAAGGTTGTCTGTCTGATTGTACATTAATTTGTATGATCTAATTTCTTTATCATATCATAAAGCATATAAAATGAGACAGAGGGTGTTTCTTTACCAGGAACTTTAGTGCCTGTGAATTAATCACCGCACCTTTGTTTGCTGTTTCCAGTAAACTCTGTTATGGTGATGGTGATTATCAAAATCACATCAAACTCTTCTTTAAACATTAGGATATATGCTTTTATGATGCAAGAATGGCATGTGGTATGAAATATATATTTCCTTGCATTCAGTGATAGTGTTTAGAAAAAACGTTTATTGCTTAAGGGTTGCTCGTTTTTACAGTTTAAGAGACTTAATGGAGCTCGCAGTTGTTTCATTTAAATGTCAGCTTTGTCTGAGATATTTCTCAGTGAGTATTGTTCTGAACGGAAGATATTATAGGGTGAATTTCATGTTTGACGTTCACAGCTCAGCTGTTTGTTTGCGTGACGTAAACTGCCCGTGTCAGACAGACTGGCTTCACTAGGACGTGCAGGCACACCTGTTACACAGCTTAACTCTATTTAAGGTGTCACATTATCTTGTTGTCTAAAGAAAAAGAGAGAGAGACAGGACGTATGCAAAAACACTGTCTATATAGATGCCTGCCTATATAGAGATATAGATATTACGTCATGCTACCATTCAAAAGTTTGTGGTCAGGACAAATGATAGTCAAGTCAAGATTCCAATTTCAAATAAAGTCTGAACATTTAGCTAAAATATTAATCAGCTTTTTTAAAAAAAACATTGATAATAAAAAGAAATGTTTCTTGAGCACCAAATTACCATATTAGAATAATTCCTGAAGCATTATGTGACACTAAAGACTGGAGTACCGGCGGCTAGAAATTCTGCTTCGCCATCACAGTAATATATGTTATTTAAACATTTTAAAATATATTAAACATGTATTTAAATAGTAATAATACATCACAATGTAACTGTTTTACTATATTTTGATCAAATAAGAGCAACCTTGGGAAGCATAAAAGATTTCTTTCAAAACTGTAATGTATATTTCATGGGTGCCCTAATATCTACCACAGACTTTGTGTTTCTCTAAAAACATACACTACCAGTCAAAAGTTTTTGAACGGTAAGATTTTTAATGTTTTTAAATAAGTCTGTTCTGCTCACCAAGCCTGCATTTATTTGATCCAAAGTACAACAAAAACAGTAACATTTTGAAATATTTTTACTATTTAAAATAACTGTTTTTCTGTTTGAATATATTTTAAAACGTATTATATTCCTGTGATTTCAAAGCTGAATTTTTACCATCATTATACCAGTCACATGATTCTTCAGAAATCATTCTAATATTGGAATTTGCTGAAAGAATCCTGAAAAAAAAAAGAACTCAACAGTTTTTAATAATAATAATAATAATAATAATAATACATTTATACAGCAAATCAGCATACTAAAATGATTTCTGAAGGATCATGTGACAATGAAGACTGGAGTGATGCTGAAAATTTTGCCTTGGTCACAGGAATAAATTACATTTTAATATATATTCAAATAGAAAGCAGTTATTTTAAATAGTAAAAATACTTATCAATATTACTGCTTTTGCTATATTTTGGAACAAATAAATGCAGGCTTGATGAGCAGAGAACTTTAAAAAACATTACAAATTTTACTGTTCAAAAACTTTTGACTAGTGTATGTTTTATGTACATTTTTATATGTTTATTACAATGTTTACATGAGTCAAATATATATAAGATTTATTGTTTCCAAACCGTGTATTCCTGTCAAAATGCTTCTTGTTTTCTGTCAACAGTAAAAAAAAAAATCACATGCTCTCATTCTCTTTTGTTTGCCTCCTTTCAGTCAAAACAGTGTCTTCAAAAGTTGAATGACACTCCCTTCATCTGAGTAGGAAGGAATTTAAATGCTATACTGTATTACTTTAATTACTGGGTTCTGCATAACATTGTGAAGGTCACTGTGTGATGTGCTTAGTTCTGTTTGTCCTTTACTACTCTGAGAGCATCATGTTCCTCCGGGTCAGTATGTAACAGACAAACTACTTTTACGTCATATTAGAGATTAATTGTTTATGTACAGTGAAACTGAAGAGGTCTGAAAAAAACAAATGCCTTATCTAAGGGTTACACTTATCCAAGCAATGGATAACCCTGCCATTACTATATCTGGAGCACAGGAGTGACCTCCCTATGCAAACCAGACTATAATGAAACTAACCAGCTTTATTTTTAGTCTCTGACTGGCCCAGTTGCTAAAGGGAGATTGCTAGGAATGATTATTTACTTGAGAATGGAAGTGTAAAAGACTTGTTTGTTGTGATCGTGTTCTGCATCCAATTGGGCTTGAGTAAACACATCAGACATGTGTCTAAGATTTTTAAATTATATCCTGAGCAGTTTCTTAAGATTTTGGTATTGGTGAACTTGGCTGAAGGTAATGCTTGTCTTCCCAAGGACTTTCATTTACAAACGAGTAGTCTTCAGTGTGAGTGGATATGAGCGAGCACAAAGATGCATTTGTCTCTTGGACAGCTCTTTGGCTAGCTTCAGTGCCAGTGAGAAAAACAATGACCCTTCCTGCCTGTCTGGATAGCATCAGTTCAACAAGAATACAGTGGATCACCTGTCTTAGTCTCAACATGTTTGTCTCTGGCGCATTCTATAAAATCCAGCATATTTCAGTTTACCTGTTAATGCAGGACTTTATGCTTAATTCTATTCATTTTCATGCACGCAAGTGCGTAGCAGTTTTGTGAAACTATTTTTCAAATACAAATAAATAAATACAATTGAGGTCAAAAGTTTACATACATCTTGCAGAATCTGCAAAATGTTATTTTTATTTTTTTTATTTTTTACCAAAATAAGAAGGATCACACAAAATGCATGTTATTTTTTATTTAGTACTGACCTGAATAAGATAAAAGACGTTTACATATAGTCCACAAGAGAAAATAATAGTTGAATTTATAAAAATGATCCTGTTCAAAAGTTTACATACACGTGATTCTTAATACTGTGTTGTTACCTGAATGATCCACAGCTGTGTTTTTTGTTTTGTGATTGTTCGTGAGTCCCTTGTTTGTCCTGAACTGCTGTTCTTACGAAAAGTCCTTCAGGTCCCACAAATTCATCGTTTTTTCTGAATTTTTTGTGTATTTGAACCCTTTTCAATAATGACTGTATGATTTTGAGATCCATCTTTTGACTTTTCATTTAGTACTGCCCTTCAGAAGCTACAAAATGTACTTCAGAAGCTACAAAATGTAATTGAACCTTCTGCAATAGTTGCTTATGAGTCCATCAGTTGTCCTCAGTGTGAAAAGATGGATCTCAGAATCATACAGTCATTATTGAAAAGGTTTCAAATACACAAAAATGCTGAAAAACCAAAGAATTTGTGGGACCTGAAGGACTTTTTTGAAGAACAGCGGCAGTTTAACTGTTCAGGACAAACAAGGGACTCATGAACAACTATCACTAAACAAAAAAACACAGCTGTGGATCATTCAGGTACCAACACAGTATTAAGAATTATACGTCAAAAGATGGATTTTGGGGTCATTAAGACTTTCTATTTTTTATTTTTTAAAGAAATCAATACTTTTTCTCAACAAAGACACATTTAAATTGTTATAAAATATTTCAATTTCAAATAAAAGCTGTTCTTTTGCCATTTCAAATAATCAGAGAAGCCTTTACAGAAGCCAGTTACATTTTAAAATATGCTAAAACAGAAAATAGTTATTTATAATAATAATATTACACAGTGTTATTGTTCTGTATTTTTAAATCATATATGTATTATTATTATTATTATTATTATTATTATTATTATTATCAGTTTTATAAAGTATTGTTAGAGTGTTGTCATAGCTATCTGCAGTCTTGAGAACTTAACTGTGTTTTTGTCTACTGAATTGGAGCTCATTGTGCTCAAAAGAGGTTCGCTGTGTTCTGTGATATCCATTGTTTATCTACTCGGTTTTCTGCAGGGGCTTCTATAGAGCCTTTGTACATGTGTAACACTCACTTGTTCAGGCTTCTGTGGAAATTTCTGTGGTCAGAAAAACGGAGAACAGAAGTTGAGGTGAAGAGCAAGTTTAGGCTGGAAACAGGACACAGGAAGTCTCAGGAAGTCTTATCAAAATAATAAGGACAAATTCTGTGAATAAAATGGACAAGTTAAAAAGCAAAAATCATTTACAGAATATTGATATCAGAATCATGGAATAATCACTAAGTAATACTTACACTACAAATGCAGAACAGTTTTCTTAATGAAACGGTGTTGATAGACTTTTGGGAAGCCAAGTCAAAATAGCAAATACATTCATGAAATATCACAGTACCAAGCATGGAGTGATTTAGTTGTCAGCATGAGGCTGCATGCCAATTACAATTGTGCTGATATTCAAAACATTCTAGTGTCGCTAAAGGTTAATGCTCAATGGTGTTGGAAATATCTCCTACACCAAACCCAACACTAACCGATAGTGTTAACAAATGCAAAAGTGACATAAAAACGCATTTGTTGAGGCAGCCGTGCTATTTTAACTTTAACAGATTTGAGCTGTTTTGTCTAACCGTAGTTTCACAGGGTTTGTACTGAAGCTCATCATCACTCAACTGCAACGCCGTATCGCCTACTGAATTAGAAAACTCATTCATATACAGCTGTATATGTCTCAACAACATTCAGAAGTATCACTTTTCAAATTGCTCAGTGTCACAAGCACGGTCTCTGTGGCTCCCTCTGACCGCCGCCAGCGGGAACCCTCCCCGGAATATTAGCACTCCATTTCCCATCTACCCCGTACCTGGGCCGCCACTTCCGGTTCCGGTTCCCCCCGGGTTCACTTCCGCCAGTCGGTCATTTTAGGCGCGCCGTTTCGGCGCGTTCTTCGCGAAGTTTCGTCTAAGTCATGTTAGCGATCCTGAGCGTTTTTTCGGACTGTCTTTTCGTTGCCAACCGGACTGTTAAACGTGTGAGTGAACCTTTGCTGCCTGCCCTTTGTCGACCCACGCTATTGTCTTGGATTATCCCCTTTGATCGCCGCCGGCCCCGACCTATTGCATGGACTATCGTTTACCCCGTTGGATTACCTTCACCACACCTGTCCGCCGTTGCTGAACCTTGCCTGTTGACACAGTCTGTTAAAATAAAGTTGTTGCACATGGATCCTTCGTCTCCGGATCAGTCATTGACTCGCTTACAGGAAACTTCGCCGCTAATGGATCCAGCAACAGTCAGCCAGATCACCTCCAAGTTCTCTGCACAAGCATCCACCCTGTCGGACCATCAACAGCAGTTACATCGTCTTACCAGCCTCACGGAGCAGCTCGTCCAGGCACTCCAGGGACTCCGGGTAACCACGCCAACCGCTGCACCTCCCGCTGCTCCGCCAGCTGCCACTGCATCTCCGCCGGGAGCTCACGCGATTACAGCCAGCCCGCAACTCGCGATTCCGGAGAAGTTTGACGGCACACCGACTCGATGCAAGGGGTTCCTTTTGCAATGCACCCTCTTCGTCAACCAGCAGCCCCATTTGTATCCCACGGAGGAGGGTAAGATCGCTTTTGTTTGTTCCCTCCTCACCGGGAAGGCTCTGGAGTGGGCCACGGCAGTTTGGGACTTGGATCGGCCCGCCTTTCCTTCTTTCGCTGTGTTTCTACAACAGTTTAAGGCGGTGTTTCAACCTAGTTCCGAGGCGGGAGAGCAAATCTACCAGCTGCGACAGGGCCGACGTACCGCTGCTGAGTATGCCTTGGATTTCCGAACCCTCGCGGCACAGAGTGGGTGGAACGACGGCCCCCTCAAACTGCACTATCGCCAGGGTCTTCGCCCAGATCTCCAGGTGGAGCTGGCATGCAGAGACGAGGATTTATCGCTCAACCAATATATCGACCTCTCCATCCGTGTCGACAGCGTTATGCGAGCACGCAAGACCAGCCGTCCATTCACCCCTGTGTCTCTCCCTGCACCCAACACCCAAGAACCTCCAGAACCCATGCAGCTCGGAGCTACGAAATTGTCTACAGAGGAGAGGGAGAGACGTCTGAGGGGCAACCTCTGCCTCTACTGTGGCCTCGCCGGCCACATCCGTGCCAACTGCCCCACTAGACCACCTCGTCCGCCCACCTCGGTGAGTAAGATCTCTCCGAATCTCAACCAATGTGAATTACCTGTGACCATCCAGTCAGAGAAAATTATTGTACAGACTACCGCCCTAATTGACTCTGGTGCTGCAGGGAATTTTATGGACACTGCTTTCGCCCTGGCTAATCACTTACCCCTTCTTCCCTGTGCTTCTCACTTGGCAGTGGCCGCCATCGACGGGCGACCGCTAGGCTCCGGTTGGATACGCAACACCACCGACGACCTCACTTTGCGCATCGAACCAGCACACCGAGAAATCATCCGGTTTTTCCTCATCTCATCACCACAAGCACCCATCATCTTAGGATATCCCTGGCTCAACCAGCATGAACCCAACATCTCCTGGACACAGGGCACCATTACTCACTGGTCACCCCACTGTCAGTTGCACTGCCTTCGACCCACCACGCCGGCCTCACAGCCTGCTGCCAATAACACCATACCAGCTGACTACCAGGATCTCCTCGAGGCTTTCAGCCGAACCAAGGCCACCCTCCTGCCACCACATCGACCCGGAGACTGCGCCATCGATCTACTACCTGATTTCACTCCACCACGGGGACGTATCTACCCCCTCTCGCATCCAGAGTCCGAAGCCATGAACAGCTACATCCAGGAGGAGCTGGCAAAGGGATTCATCAGACCCTCTACTTCACCCTTTTCGGCTGGCTTCTTCTTCGTTAAGAAGAAGGATGGCGGTCTCCGCCCCTGCATCGACTACCGCGCCCTCAATGACATCACTATTAAGTATCGGTATCCCCTCCCACTCGTCCCCTCCGCCCTGGAACAGCTCCGCTCAGCCAGATTCTTCACTAAATTGGACTTACGCTCTGCCTATAATCTCATCCGCATTCGCGAGGGAGACGAGTGGAAGACGGCCTTCTCGACCGCTACTGGACACTATGAATACCTAGTGATGCCCTTCGGGCTGGCCAATAGTCCTTCCTTCTTTCAGGCCTTCGTGAATGAGATCTTCCGGGACATGCTACACCGCTGGGTGATCATCTATATTGACGACATCCTCATCTACTCCAACTCCTACAGTGAACACATACAACACGTCAGGGCAGTGCTTCAGCGACTCATTCAGCACCAGCTATACGCTAAGGAGGAGAAATGCGAGTTTCACCAGGAGAAGATAGCATTTCTAGGCTACATCATTAGCCCAGAGGGGATCGCCATGGATGACAGCAAGGTCTACGCGGTTCGCAACTGGCCATGCCCCTCAACCCTTAAGGAGCTTCAGCGGTTCCTGGGATTCGCCAACTTCTACCGCCGCTTCATTCGAGGCTTCAGTTCGGTGGCAGCGCCCCTCACGGCGATGGTGAAAAAGGTAACACCCGCCTCTCCTGGTCCTCCCCGGCCCTCCAGGCTTTCACCGACCTCCGGCAGCGTTTCACCACGGCACCTATCCTTCACCACCCGGACCCCAACAAACCCTTCCTGGTGGAGGTGGACGCATCCAGCACGGGCGTAGGGGCTGTGCTATCCCAACGGCAGGGGCAACCACCCAAGACCTACCAATGCGCCTATTTTTCCCACAAACTCACCTCGGCTGAACGAAATTATGACGTGGGCAACCGGGAGTTACTAGCCATTAAGCTCGCCTTGGAGGAGTGGCGACATTGGCTCGAGGGGGCCCAACATCCTTTCACCGTGCTCACGGACCATAAGAACTTGGAATACCTTCGCACTGCCAGGGTACTTAACCACCGCCAGGCCCGGTGGGCGCTGTTCTTTACCAGGTTCCAGTTCCAAGTCACCTACCGGCCCGGTTCCCAGAATACAAAAGCCGACGCGCTCTCCCGCATGCATGACCCAGATCTTACTCAAGCCCCCCCGGGAACCATCTTACCCTCTTTGGTTGTTGTAGCTCCCGTGGCATGGGATATTATGACCGAGATCTCAGAAGCACTCACTCAGGATCCTGCACCCGCTAACTGTCCTGACCACCTCACCTACGTCCCGCCTAATCTGCGTCCCCAAGTGCTATCCTTAACCCATTCCTCCCCGAGTTCAGGCCATCCTGGCATCGAGGCTACCCTGGACTTATTGAACAAACGCTTCTGGTGGCCATCCATACGTCATGACACCATCGTCTTCGTTAAGAACTGTTCCATCTGCAATATGGCCAAATCCCCTCGTCAACTGCCCGCTGGTCTACTTCAACCGCTGCCCATACCCCGGCGTCCCTGGTCTCATATCGCCGTAGATTTCGTTACCGACCTCCCCTCCTCCAACGGTAACACCACCATCCTCACAGTCGTAGACCGCTTCTCGAAAGGCTGTCGCCTAATCCCGCTACCCAAGCTCCCCACCGCCATGGAGACGGCGGAAGCTCTTTGCGAGGCAGTCTTCTGCTACTATGGCTTGCCGGAGGACATAGTTTCAGATCGAGGACCCCAGTTCACCTCTCGCCTATGGAGGAGTTTCTTCAAGTTGTTAGGAGTGAACATCAGCCTCTCCTCGGGATACCACCCTCAGTCCAACGGCCAGGCCGAGAGGATGAACCAAGAACTGATTCGCTTCCTCCGCTCTTACTGCCGGGACCACCAGGAGGACTGGAGTCGATTCTTGCTTTGGGCCGAATACGCCCAGAACTCATTACATAAGCCCTCCACCAAACTCACGCCCTTTCAGTGTATCCTAGGATTCCAGCCACCCTTGTTCCCCTGGTCAGGCGAGCCCTCAGAACTCCCGGCAGTGAACTCCTGGTTTCGGCGCTGTGAGGAGATCTGGAACCGGGCACATGTTCACCTCCAAAGAGCAGTAAGGCGCACACAGATCCAGGCCGACCGCCGGCGCCGCCCCAATCCCGCCTACGAGCCGGGTCAGTGGGCGTGGCTCTCGACCCAGGACCTCCGTCTTCGTTTACCCAGCAAGAAGCTCAGCCCCAGGTACGTGGGTCCATTCAGAATTATCAGACCCGGGAGGAGTGGAGAACCTAGAGGAGACCGCCCCACAGACGCCACCCCCCCTTATCGACGGCGAGGAGGCCTATTCAAAACACCCTTTTGAATTCCCGACGCCGGAGAGGCCGCCTCCAGTATTTGGTCGACTGGGAGGGCTTCGGACCCGAGGAGAGATCCTGGGTGCCCGCCGAGGACATCTTGGATCCATCCCTCACCGCCGACTTCCACGCCGCCCACCCAGATCGACCAGCTCCCCGCAGGAGAGGTAGGCCCCGGCGTCGGTCGCCTCGCGGGGGGGGGCGGGGGGGGCTCTGTCACAAGCACGGTCTCTGTGGCTCCCTCTGACCGCCGCCAGCGGGAACCCTCCCCGGAATATTAGCACTCCATTTCCCATCTACCCTGTACCTGGGCCGCCACTTCCGGTGCCGGTTCCCCCCGGGTTCACTTCCGCCAGTCGGCCATTTTAGGCGCGCCGTTTCGGCGCGTTCTTCGCGAAGTTTCGTCTAAGTCATGTTAGCGATCCTGAGCGTTTTTTCGGACTGTCTTTTCGTTGCCAACCGGACTGTTAAACGTGTGAGTGAACCTTTGCTGCCTGCCCTTTGTCGACCCACGGTATTGTCTCGGATTATCCCCTTTGATCGCCGCCGGCCCCGACCTATTGCATGGACTATCGTTTACCCCGTTGGATTACCTTCACCACACCTGTCCGCCGTTGCTGAACCTTGCCTGTTGACACAGTCTGTTAAAATAAAGTTGCTGCACATGGATCCTTCGTCTCCGGATCAGTCATTGACTCGCTTACACTCAGGATGTTAAAATTGCTTGAAGCTATAATGTAATATTCTGCAAGTAATTGTGTGAAAATTAGGCTTTATTAATCAAAACTCTGTGTGTAAATCATACTTTGTGTTAAAAGGAATAAAAGTTGTCTGAGTCTTACTGCTTTAAGTGTTCATTTCAACTGGAAACTGCAGTGATTCGTACATATAGGTATGTTTTTTCAGATTTGCAGAAATGTATATAGAAGCTTTATTATAGCTTTTTTACAATGAGCCTGTGTTGGAAGGATTTGGTTTGAATGGTAATCGTTTTATAATTTTATAGTTTGTATGATTCAGGCCTACTCATATACTCAAAATCATGTAATGAAAGGCACATCAGATGCCAGGGATTTTTTTCTTCAAATTCAAATTCTTATCCAAAATCATACATACAAACATGCAAAAAAAGCTGCTGCAGGGGTGTAAAAATCCACAAAACAGTGCTCTTTGGGTGCGGGATTCTTTTGTGATATCAAAAAACCCATACGCGTTGGTGCGCAAATGTGTTGTTTTTAAAACTTTAAAGACATGTGAATAAAGGCTTTTTATATTTTCACATTATTCGAATGCCTTGGACTTATGAGTTTTCTTATGCAAAATCTTCTGCCATCAAGACTTAATTAATTACCTGCCTAATATATGCCTCCCCAACAAAAGATATAGTCAATTTGAATGGAGATCTCCAAAAACTTATGTTGAATGTGATCTCACACCAAGATGTATGAAGAATCTGACAAATTACCATTTAATAAATTGCTTTATTCCTTCATTTCAGTATTTTTAGACATCTGTGCACTAGCAGGAGATGGCAGCAGACACTGAACCCTGCACACCAGACATATTAACCTAACTATATCTGCTAAGAGGCATTCATATCACGCGGAATCACTCTAAACTAAACCCCTGCCAATTAAAACGTGCCAAGCTAGTGCTGCGTCGTAGGGTTACACGAGTGCAGCCTACATTTTCCCCCTTGAGCTGAGTGCGGAGGGTGGTGTTTGTAAAGAACATGTTGTTCAGAGTTTGCTATTTGACACCGGCGTGGAGAGGATTTTAAATACGGGAAACAAGTATGGTGGGTGTTTGTACCCCTCTAAAGGAAAACAGGTGAAACTCCCCACCCCCCATGTTTACAACCTCTTAGGCCGGCAGCTTGCACTGCAGACTGTGATCTGTTCTACATTTAAACATATGTGACCCTGGATCACAAAACCAGTCATAAGGGTCTTTTTTTTTAAATTGAGATGTGTACAAAAGCTTTCCACTGATGTACGGTTTGTTAGGATATGACAATATTTGGTCGAGATACAACTATTTGAAAATCTGTAATCTGAGTGTGCAACAAAAATTAAAATATTGAGAAAATCGCCTTTAAAGCTGTCCAAATGAAGTTCTTAGCAATGCATATTACTAATATTACAACAAGTTTTGATAAATTTACAGTAGGAAATTTACAAAATATCTTCATGGAACAATGTATTTTTGGCTATTGCTACAAATATACCTGTGCTACTTAAGACTGGTTTTGTGGTCATGTATCAGGGTCACATACTTTTTGCAGTTTTAACCAAATGCGATCAGTCATTTTAGTTGCATCATGATTCAGTTTGATAAATGCACACATAGTTGAGTCATTACATCCTAGTGATTACAGTTGGTAACATATACAAGTTTAACTGGAATTTCCGAAATAAATTATACTTAAGCCGTTAAGTACCATAAAACGAGATCAAGCAGCGAATGCTGCTGTAGGCACAGGCTTTGGGAAGGAATAGGAATAATTCACCCAAAAATGAAGACGCTGTTATTATTCACTAATTTGAATTTCGAGACCCCCGTGTGTGACAAACAGATATAAAAAGGACATTTTTACCATATCCACTTTCTAAATGCATCTTGACCTTAGTGTAAATGTCTTTTTTGATAATCAGTTTCACTTGAATGTACGCCACAGTGCAGAAGAAAGCTGTACTGTATTTAATGCCAAGATTATGTCAAGATATACCTGTCACGTTACGTTGTGTTTGGGCTTGTTATAATCAAGAACACCTGCTCTAAATAAATAAATGTGATCTACTATTGTTGGTTTACTAATATTTGATGAAGCTACAAATGAAACTGTTGAAATTGGCCTATTTTTTTCTCATGTATTGTAAAATAATGTGCATTTTAGTTTGAGAGCAGGCACTGAAGTTTCAGAGGTCCACTCGCCTTCAAATTTATGGCCTTGCTACTGGTATGAACTTCTGAAATCACCTTTAAAACAACAATAGTCACACAATAGAAAACTTTGCTATTTTGATGCAAATTCCATGTCAGTGGTGATTTCTTGATCACACATGGCCTTTTTATTGGGTCTTGACCTCAGATGTCAGCCGTTTCTTTGTTCTCATGTGGCAAGACGGAATGCTGGAGACTCATGAAGAGTTCAAAGTGCAATAGCTGAACACCAAATGATTCACTTAAAATCACTATGGATTCACAGCAGATTTTGTAATCGTATCTACAATATAAAGATAAAAAGTATAGCTTTTTATCTTTTTCTTTAATACTGAAAGAGCAATTTCAATGACCAAGCTTTTTTAAATTTCACTTTCATTTCACATGTCTTGTCCTGGTGTTTCTCCCAGACGGTCTGATCTTGCACAGGCTGTCTGGAAGCAGTACAGCTGTAAAAACAATGCATCACCCTGCTGAACCAACAAACACTGCTGCACAACTGCATTTTATGCAAATGCATCCTTTCTGTGCTTAAACAGATCAACCTTTCATAGTATACAAAAACATAGCATACATTTGTTACTGTAATTTTTTTCCATACCGCTGTTGGACCATCATGGCCCTATAATAAAACAAGAGATGCGTTTCTTTAAAGTTCATGCTGATAATTAGCGCCCAGCTGCGGTGGACTGACGTTACAGAATCTGATGGACACTTTGTCCAGTTTTATTCTCACAGCAAACTGCTTTTTCAGCTGCGAACAGCTTTGTCCTTGGCATCATATCAGCATTTTTACCCAAACAAACACTGGTGAAGATACCAAAAGGTCAGACAGCACGTATTATTTTAATATCCTTTATTATAAGTTGTTTTAGCTTTCATAAGATCCTCTTTGCATGCAAAGAGCAGACATTTAGTCATGAACATCATTTGTGCTGTAAACTGTTTATGTGGTGTCTATGTGTTGGACTAGACTAACAGGTCTCAACAGGTTAAGCATGGTGATTCATTTGTCTGTACAAACACATTCCTAGGATCCAGTACAGGTCATGTTACCAGCATTTTGGGTGACCTGTAGACTGGTAATGGACTCTGTCGTGTATAACTTGAAAATTACAGTCAGTTTGCACTGATGTGATAACTTGAATCTTTTGCAAAGAGAGCTTGTAATACGATGGCCAGCTTTCTGTGGCTAATGATGATTTCTGAATAGTGTCTTCGCTAATTTTCCTTTAGGCTGTTCAATCAAGCAGATGACCAGATCTTTGTTAGTAGGGGAATCTATGTTTGACCTAGATTTGTTACATAACTACCAATGCCCTACCCCCACCCTTTACCTTAGCTGCACAAAACACACTTTGTCTTTGCTCTATGGCTGCCACGGCAACTGAGCACACACATTTTGTGTTTTAACCACGGCGAATCACAAACTCTTACTTTATGTTTTATTTTTTCCACAGTTTTACTACTTTCCTGATGTTTACTCCAGTTCCAGCCCTGTCCTCCAAGAGCTGGCTGCTTTTTTGTTTGTGCGCTCAAGTAAATGGCATTCGTGGTTGAAGATTGAAGAGTGTAATTGCATTTCCGCCACATGGCTCTCACTGATGCTGCATGTGATTTGCACATGGCGCCAATCAGCCATGCCCTGCCACTGTCTCTTTTTGTTCAGCTTGTGTGTTTAAGCGTGAGCACGAGAGGGGTTGTGGAAAAGTGAACGCAATATTTAATTATCATTACACATCAACTCACAACCACCAGCTTCCTGTTAGTGATATCACACTAAGACTCAGAAGACAATCTTTTGAATCCTGCAGGGTAGAGGATGAATTCAAATGGGTCAGTACTTCTGTCGCTGACTGAGATCAGAATTCTAATAAGCCCAGTCAGTGCTGATATTCATTCAGAGGATGAAACACACTGAACGCTGATTGGTGAGATTGTTCTGATCTGGCTTGAGGCTGATGTTTGTTCTGCGACTCACGCTGAACTGAGTCACACTTCTAGAGCCATTATATAATATCAACATAAGACCAATGTTAACAACAGTCACTTCTGGCATGCTGCAGTTATAAATGAGTATTACAGAAGACAGACTGATTATACTTTATTGTCAATAGATATACAGTATCTTCTGATTACTACAACCCCAATTCCAGAAAAGTTGTGACGTTTCGTGAAATGCCATAAAATCAAGAATTTGTTATCTGTTCATTCACTTTAACCTTTATTTAACTGACTAAAGTACAAAGAAAAAAACTCCATTGTTTTCAGTGGCCAACCTTTAATTTTATTTTGTAAATATAACCAAATTTTGATTTTCATGGCTGCAACACACTCCAAAAAAAGTTGGGACAAAGGCATGTTCAACTTTCCTTTTAATTACAATGTTTAATTGTTTGGGAGTTGAGGATACTAATACTTCAGGTTTTGCAAGCACAATTGTTGTCCAATCAGGCTTGATGAAAAAACTTCAGATGCTCAGCAGTCTGGGATCGTCGCTGTCTAATTCTCCTTTTCATGACTGGTCATATATTTTCAGCAGGAGACAGATCTGCACTGCAGGCAGGCCAGTCTAGCACATTCAGTTTGTGTCTACAAAACCATGGACTTCCCATGAAAGACGTTATTTTGATGGCAGTATATATGTCTGTACAATCCCAATACATGCCTCCATTTCAATGGTACTATTGCACATATTCAAGTCACCAAACCATACCATGACGGTCGTTTGTGTTTGTAGCTATTGCTGATGAAAGTCTGGATGGTTCCTTTGGTCTTTGGTACTGATAACTCAGCGTCCATTTTTGCCAGAAACAAGCTGAAACGTGGACTCATCTGACTACAGCACACATTTCCATCGTCTTTTTGACTATCTGAAATGAGCTCTGGCCCAGAGAACCACATAGCATCACTGCACAGAACTGACGTATAGCTTTCTGCTAGAGTAACAGAAATTCAAGTTGTACTTATTGATGCAGCTGCAGAATGGGCTAAGTGACAGCAGTTTTTCTGAAGTACTCCTGAGCTCATGTGGCTATATTCAACATCGCAGCATGACAATATTTTATGAAATGCCATCTGAAGGCTCAAAGGTCATGCACATTCACCTGAGGTGTCTTGCCTTGCGCTATACAAACTGACATTTCTCTGGATTCCCTGAATCTTTTCACAATATTAAGTGTGGTAGTTGAAGAAGGACATAAGTTATTTGTGATTTTCTGTTAAGAAATGTGATTTTTGATTCGTTTAAAGTTTGGCACAACATGACATGACAACTTTTTGCTCCTTTCATATCCAAACATGATCTCCTCACCTATTTCCATTTCACCTGTGAACTGTTTCAAAACAGTTTCTTTTGGATATTCTGTAACCTTTTCACTATTATTTTACCTCTGTCCCAACTTTTTTGGAGTGTGTTGCAGCCATGAAAATCAAAATTTGGTTATATTTACAAAATAAAACATTGGGAATTTTTTCTTTGTACTCTAGTCAGTTAAATAAAGGTTAAAGGAGAATGAACAGATAATATATACTTGATTGTATGGCATTTCACGAAATGTCCCAACTTTTCTGGAATTGGGGTTGTACAAAAAAGACAGTGGTTTCTCTTGGTTTTGAAAGTTATTTTCAGAATACAACCTTAGCTGCGGTCTAAGAAACTACTGAAGGGGTAAGTTGTCCCAATGGAACCTGACATTAAACAATGAATTTTAAGTTTTACATCAAAATTAATTACGAAGTATAAAATGATAGATATATAAATGGGTAAATAGTAAAGAAAAACATAAGATCATTTTGATCAACAACTGTATAAAATGAGCACATATGAAACACATGACAACTTTCCACAGCTAAAATATCACAGTTTGCCCTGACCTGAAAAATACTTTTCTGAAAACACCTTGGCATCATCTCAGCATTTTTACCCAAACAAACACTGGTGAGGATACCAAAAGGTCAGACAGCATGTATTATTTTAATATCCTTTATTGTAAGTTGCATTATTTGTCCTTGCATTATTTTCAGCTATTTTCAGTCATGCAAGTACAGGTCCTGTCTAGTGGAATGGAGAAATCCTGAAATTTCGAAACTGCTTGCCAACAGCAATAACCGTAATAAAAGTTGTTGATGGCTTGGTGGTTGATGACAAGTGACGACCTGCTAAATAATAACTGGATCTTATATTCGGAAGGCAAGACTTCCCTGGACTGGGGCCTCACGTCGGAATACAAGTCTATATTGTATTTTTACATTAACAATAATAAAACCAAGCATAAATCTCAACAGTTAAGTGTTTTAAGCATTATACATTTATTCCAAAATAACAACTCAATACAGTAACAATTTAAACAATATATTTTATATAAACAATTATATCTTTATTTATAAACTGATGTTCGACTGTTCTTTTTCATAATAAACTTATTTTCGGATCTTCAGTCATCAGAGCTTGGTCACAAACGTGGAGATGTACCTTTCATTTCAAAAAGGCTGATTGCTCACAAAAAAAAAAAAAACATCACAGATCATGTTTTCAGGCCATCTGAAGCTTGATTTTGACTTGACAAAGTGGTGAAATATAAATGTGTGAACTGTTTACTTTTAGAAAGTAAACAGCCTAATTAGTAAATTTAGCAAGTAAACTAATTAGTCTTCCTATTAACGCCAAGTCGGGATTCATTGCATGAACTAATCATAGCCGATCATAACCAGTCATATCCAATCATATTGCGATGGAGGCATTGCTTCCTTTCATGTGACTTTCCACCATTCATTCTCATTTGCCCCCCACTAAACCCACCACATGCTTTAGGGGTTCTGTTAAAACTCAGTGGGTCCATTTTTTTAGAAGACACTAGCTGTTTCCATCCACCTATTTTTATGCACATTGGAATATTGCATTAAAAACGCTGGATGGAAACGCCAAGATGTGCATGAATTCTAAAAATGTGCATATAAAACTTATGCGCACAACTGAGTGGGATAAGTGTTGTATCCGGGAGGAAAAAATGCACATAAACTAAGATGGAAACACATTTACTGAATAAATTCCACCATGCGCATCAAAAAAGTCATGTGACTTTGCATGATGGGATGGGATAACTTGACTAACCAGTGGACCTTTCTCGCTGCACAGCATCTGAAATGTTGTTTTGGTCATTCTGAAATGCCTGAGCAATGTCTGTCATCAAAGTATTTCTGTACAACTGTCTTGCATGACTGCATTCCCAAACAGCAGCTATCCACCTCTGAAAGCAATGACCACATTTATTTCAACTGCTTGTTCTGAGGCGTAAGTAATATAAAAATTATTATATTCAGTGGCTTCTCCTACTTTTATTAGTGATATTTAGTGCCAGTTTATCAGGAAGTGATGAATTTGTTCCCTTTGACTCATTGGATGGAATCTGTGCTTTATTCGCAAATGTTTTGTGCGATATTTCAGTTTCACACACAAGTTAAATTCACTTCTTTGAATGGAAACATAGCTACTGCCTCCCTTGCCTTCTAAAATTCCCCTGGTATATATACTCACAGGCCACTTTATTAGGTACACCTGTTTGTTAACACAAATATCTAATCTGCCAATCATATGGCAACAACTTAATGCATTTAGACATGTAGACACAGTCAAGACAATCTGCTGAAGTTAAATTAAGTATTAGAATGTGGAAGATAAGTGACTTTGAAGGTTGAATGGTTGTTGGTGCCAGACGGGCTGGTCTGAGTATTTCAGAAACTGTTGATCTACTGGGATTTTTACACAACCATCTATAGTGTTTACAGAGAATGGATGAAAGAGAAATATTCAGTAAGCGGCAGTTCTTTGGGTAAAAATGCCAGAAGTCTGAGGAGAAAGGCCAGATGAAAGCTGAGTTACAGTAATTCAAATAAGCACTCATTACAACTGAGGTTTTGCAGAAGAGAATCTCTAAACGCACAACACACTGAACCCTGAAGCAGATGGACTACAGGAGCGAAAGACCACAATGGATGCCAATCCTGTCAGCTAAGTACAGGAAACTAAGGATATAGTTCACAAGCGCACACCAAAATCTGACAACAGAAGTTTGGAAAAACATTGCCTGGTCTGATAAGTATCAATTTCTGCTGTGACATTCAGATAATAGGGTCTGAATTTGGCATAAACAACATGACAACATGAGAAAATGGATCCTGCATGGCATCAGCAGTTCAGGCTGGTGATGGTGCTGTAGGCATATTTTCTTGGCACCATTTTGGCCCCTTAGTAGCATTTGAACATTGTCCTCCAGCAGTATAATGGTCATGTTACAAAGGTCCCATCCTAAACTGGATCCTTGAACATGACAAAGAGTTCACTATACTTGAATGGCCTTCACAGTCTCCAGGGGGGTCCAACCAGCCACTAGCAAGGTGTACCCAATAAAGTGGCTGGTGAGTCTATGTATGTTTGGAACAATGGAATTTCAAATTATATGGGACCATGACCCGTAATGTAGTGCTTGAAACCAAGGCCATTTCCACACTAATACGTTTTCGTTTGAAAACGCAACCTTTTCTCTCCGTTTTGGCCTTCCGTCCACACTGAGACGGCGTTTTTGGTCAAGGAAAATGGAGCTTTTTGAAAACGCTCTCCAAAGTGGATAAATTTGAAAACGGCGTTTTCGCGTTGCAGTGTAGACTGTGAAAAAGGAGGCTTTTGAAAATAATGACTCATGTTTAGTCATGTGATGCATGTTGTACCAATAGATATCTATGTTTATACTGGTAATTGTGGCTGTTTTGTGCTATTTACTTTCACACTGCTGCTGAAGATATATTCGTACACTCTTCATATTACAGTCCTAAAAAGATGACAGAAAATGTACTCACAGTTGCTGTCCTGACTCCGGCAGCTGCTTTTTAGATCAAACCTGAGAGCGCGCAACATGGACGCGTCAGTGAATGATGAGATATTTCCGTAAATAAAATGATCCTACCAAGAATTATGTGAAAACTTATGTCTGTATCATCTCAGTGAGTTTTTACGCATGTGCAGTGAAAACGCTAGTGTGGACAGAGAGCATTTTAAAGCGAAAACTCTATCTATCCGGATTAATGTAGATGTAGCCCAAGATACAGAACAATACATAGCTTCTGGGAAAAAACAAAAACAAAAAAAAAAAACTCACATTTGTTTATTTTCATATTTAGACTGCTGTAATAATGCTTAACTGATGCTGTGAATGAATTTGCACTGACTTGTGACATAAGGTTTGGTCCAAACTGTATGTTATTCTAGCAAGACATTTTCTAACAGACGGATAATGACAAAACTCTGAATCCTGGCTCTCTGGCCAGTGATTCATTTTTCCTCACAAACATGCATAATATCAACCCTGTATATATTTTGAACAATTTTGTTACCCAGCAACCTCTACTCCTGTTGTGCTGCTGTCAGGCAATTTGATGTAATCGGAAGTTATGATTTTCACAACTGCTTTCCATTTCTGTGTAAAATATGCATCTGATAGTCAGTAAATTGATTTTGAGTGGTCTGTGGCATTTGCCAATGTTTTTGAAATGAAATTGTACCATTGAATTATGCAAGTACAATTTAAAGCAAAACAAACTGACAGTTCAGAAAATGAAACCCGTTATTCATTTTTATGTGGCTGTAGTAGTTCTCTTTGTTTTTTTCTGTGAATTCTGTTGGAACATAGTCTTCCCAGAATGTTGCCATGTTTGTGTGAAATAACTTTATTTGGTTAGAACTTGAGTGGTGTGCAGCTGTGTACATCCACAAACGTGGCCCTTTTCATTGGAACACTTGGTTCGGGTCATTAGTCACCTTCTTCCATTTTGTTTGTTTAATTGAACAACAGTATTACAAAAATGTTTTCCTTCAAATCTTAAGAGTTGTACAGTTGCAGTGAATTGGGTGAAAGGGTTATGGGCAGTTTATCAAACGTGACTTAGAACATATGTAATATGATTTGGGATGCAAAACAGGCCCATGTGTTTTGGATTGCAGAGTAGTAATTCAACACACTTTGTCTAGAGCCAGAGTATTTGTACTTTCACTGCTGCCAAATCACGGTCTCAGTATAGCTACAACATTTCCTCACGTGCTGAAGGTTAGGGAGTGCAGACCCCCATAAATGCAAATAACGAAAGATAGATAATTTCCATAACAAACCATATGCTTTCAGCTTTACATCACTGTCTCAAACCAGTGTAATTTCGAGGAATTAGGTGAAAAGCATTAAAACATACACAGTTGCAAGTACATATAAACATCTGACTTCCCTCAGTATTTTCCAACAGCGGAAACCTCCTCATTACCTTCCGAGAAGTGTTGACACTGTTCAGCAGAAGTACACCAGATTAAAATAAGGATGTATTTATTATTGAAATAAGGTGTATTTATAATTGCCTCTCTGGATATCAAAACACAGTCTCAACAGGATTCACAAAGAGAAAATAATCTGCATACTGCTGTTCACTGAACAAGCACTTATTTTGCATGGAAAACTCAAGTTCATTTAAGGTAAAGTAATCCAGAATGTTCCAGCACAAAAATATTTAACGATAGTTGTTTGTCAGTCCAATCCATGTTGCTCCAGTTTTTATTAGTACACAAATTCTGGCTCCATTTAGCTCCTCTCTTTAAATCCCAAAAAACATGTTTCTGTTAGCAAAAACGTACTGCACTAACTGAAATTACAACAAAATGTTTTGATGCGATGCCAAGGTGGTCTTTCTTGCACAAAGCACCAGAAACAGCCCGGTTTTAAGGTTCCCCACATTCAAAATTTCAATCACAAATAGTTTACGAAAGAACAGATGGAATGCTCATTCCACTTCAAACCTCCATCAAATTTCAAATAAATAGCAGTGGTCTTTCCACCAGATACACATTATATGCATAAGTAGGGGAGAGTGGGGTAAGATGAGCCATTTTTTACTTATGTCCTGAAGATAAAGGAAAATGAGGCAGAAGTACAATGAAAGTATCTAAAGTAATTTCAGGATGTTTACTATTATTTTAAGTTACCAGAATGTAACAAAGGGTTCTAAAATTTTCTGTGGCTCAATTTGCCCCAGGCTAGGGGTAAGTTGACCCGAATCAGTGGGTAAAATGAACCATCAGGGTGAAAACAGACTATCTGACTGAATCTGATTCAAACCCATGTGATATTTTAGAGATAATTTACCTCTTTTAAAAACTAACTTAATCAAATTTGATTTTATAAAGTCATATTTCTTTTCTTAAAGCTAACTTAAAAAAAAAAGATCAAATAAAGTTTAATTTTCAATCTTTAACTGGCATTTCTGAAACAATATGTTGAACACCAAAGTTTTAATTTTCTCAAAAACAGAGTAAACAGTGAGTTTGTTGAGTAAAAAGAGAAAAAACAAACAAACAAAAAAAAAATGAATTGAATGAAAGAATAAACATCACTGAAACTAAGAAACATTATATCCCAAAGATTCTGGGCATGGTAGCTTTTCTGCAGATTCGAACAGATCATTAGGGACTACAGATGAAAAGACATATTTGGCTATAATGTGATGAAAACATTTTTAAAAGGAGGATTTGGTGCACTTGTACACTCTATCAAATAAACTACAAATATGTACAGTATAATACAAAAAAAAAAAAAAAAAAAAAAAAATAGTAAGTTAAAGTGTCAGCTTAACTTACCCACAGCATTTGGCTCACTTAACTAAATGATACACCTACTAAACCTACTAAACTTGTCCAGGACGTGCCACTTCCTGGTGACGCGTTTAACACAGAATTTCTAAATTTCCTAAAATAACCAGGTGTTGGCCGTTTGTGCTGTGCCAATTAATAGCTCAAATACATCAAATAGCTCTTGCGGTACTTTGTCATACAATAAACATCCGGCACAGCACAAACAGCCGGCACCTGGTTATTTTATGCAATTTAGAAATCCTGGGCTGAACTTGTCCCCTGGACGTGGCACATCTGGTCACCCTACTGATGCAGAAGGGAAGGGGAAGGAAGAAAAAAAAAAAAAAAAAAAAAAAAAAAACCCACACACACACACACGTCACATTTTAGTAAAATTCTTGGTGTTTTAATGTAAAGAGACAAGCGTTTTGTTTTGTTTTGTTTTTTTTTTAACCATGGTACACCTACTAAACCTGTCCAGGACGTGCCACTTCCTGGTGACACGTTTAACACAGAATTTCTAAATTTCCTAAAATAACCAGGTGTTGGCCGTTTGTGCTGTGCCAATTAATAGCTCAAATACATCAAATAGCTCTTGCGGTACTTTGTCATACAATTAACATCCGGCACAGCACAAACAGCCGGCACCTGGTTATTTTATGCAATTTAGAAATCCTGGGCTGAACTTGTCCCCTGGAAGTGGCACATCTGGTCACCCTACTGATGCAGAAGGTAAGGGGAAGGGAGGGAAAAAAAAAAAAAAAAAAAAACACCCACACACACACGACACATTTTAGTAAAATTCTTGGTGTTTTAATGTAAAGAGACAAGTGTTTTGTTTTGTTGTTTTTTTTTTAACCATGGTACTGCAAATATAAAATGCACAAACCTGTGAAGGCAACAGTCAGTCACATCAGTATAAATGCATTTTGGTCCCTGTGAAAAACAGTACCATAATTTATAACCCGTGAATAAAGTTCTAAAACGGACTACAATAAAGCATTAAAATATCTACAGTTAGTTTATAAAACCCATGTTAAATTTGAAAAAAATCAAAGTTTGACACACAAAAACAGCTTTAAAGGCCAAGTAGTAGTAGTAGTAGTAGTAGTAGTAGTAGTAGTAGTAGTAGCAGGAGTAGAAGTAGTAGTAGTAATCTTAGATGCAAAGCTCGGTCTCTATCAGACTAGGATTTATGCCAGAATCCGATATCATTACATCCACAAAACTGTTTAAAAATAAAATAAAATAAAAAAAAAATAAAGACAGTGGCAGTAAGAAAGCTAAAATCGTGGCATAAAAAGACCCAATGTGCGTTTCTACAACCAACAAACAGGGAAATGATTCATTTAGTGTCATCCCTCATTTCAGATGGACTAATGAACAAGGCGTCAGTAAGATATTTCATTACTAAAAAAACAAAATTAAAAATAACGCTTCAGTCCAGTATTTCACTTGTATGTCACAGGCTCGACACCCTCTTCGTTGAGCAGACATGTGCGTATAAGAGCTTCAGTGACTGCGTACGGATCGCAGTTAGCTGAGGGACGACGGTCTTCAAAGTAGCCCTTCTTTTCCTGGCCTACAGATCGCGGGATTCGGATGCTAGCACCACGGTTTGCCACTCCAGCAGAGAACTCGTTGATGTTGGAAGTCTCGTGATGGCCAGTCAGTCGTCTGGCATTGTCCAGCCCTCCTTTAGGATCATAGGCACGAATATGATACTGGTGTCTCTTGGCCAGCTTCTCAATAGACTCCTCAATGTATCTAAAATGAAAACAAGTTTGATTAGCATGACCAATTTTTGATCATTTTATGTCAGTGCTACAGCGTGGAGAAAAGATTCTAGGCCTCGTTTCAGACACTTACTTCAAACCCTCATCCTCACGCATCTCCTTTGTACTGAAGTTGGTGTGGCAGCCAGCTCCATTCCAGTTCCCTGGAATGGGCTTTGGGTCGAAAGAAGCCACAATGCCGAAGTCCTCACAAACCCTGTGCAGGAGGAAGCGGGCAACCCACAAATGGTCTCCCATCTCGATGCCCTCACAAGGGCCAACTTGGAATTCCCACTGAAGAATAATAAGAGAACAAACAACTGAAATTTAACCGTTTTCTCAAAAGTATAAAAGACATTGCTTATTATCTGTCACCCCAGTAGGAAGACTTTACCTGTGCAGGCATGACTTCAGCGTTGGTACCACAGATTTTTACTCCAGCATACAGGCAGGCTCTATAATGAGCTTCTACAACATCTCGCCCATAGGCCTTATCAGCTCCCACACCACAGTAGTACGGACCTAATTAAACAAATCCTATTAGTTTCCTTTTAGTAGACATTTTCCAACTTTTTAAAAAAAACTTCTATCCACAGGTGACACATACCTTGAGGTCCAGGGAAGCCATTGGAGGGCCAACCAAATGGATGACCATCTGTGCCGAGAAGAGTGTACTCTTGTTCCATTCCAAACCAAGGATGCTGGTTCTGCACCTTATCCATGATCTTGTTACACATCTGACGAAGGTTGGTTTCTTAAAAGGAAACAAGAAACATTCAACGCAACATTCAATGTGATATCACCTGGTATAATGATCATCTGATATCAATTATAGCTTACCTGCAGGTTTGCGGTTGTATTTCAGGACTTCACACAAAACCAGTTTGTTGGGGTCTTTTCTAAAAGGATCTCTAAACATGGCTTTTGGGATCAAGTACATGTCACTGTTGGACCCCTCCGACTGATATGTGCTGGAGCCATCAAAGTTCCATTCAGGAAAATCTACAAAGACAAAGGAAAAGAAAAAACAACTCTCAGTTTAGCCTTTCAGGTAACAATTTTGTGTATAAGAAACATAACTTTAATACAATAAGTACCTTCAATGGTCTTGGGTTCTGAATCTAGAGTCCTGGTCTTGCATCTCAATCCCTCTCCGGTTCCATCTATCCAAATGTACATAGCTTGAACCTTGTCTCCCTGAGGGAGATCCATGTACTGCTGTTTCACAGCTTTGCTCAGGTTGGAACTGGCTGAAGTGGCCATGGTTGTGCTATATCAAACCTATTAGAAAAAACCGTTGTAAATACACTTCTCATACCGTAAAACGAAAAAAGAAGAAAATGAATCCCTCCATTATCAGAAACAACGTGGCCGGTAGAGCCACTCCGGTCCATTACGCAGTAACTCAGACAATGGAAAACTAAGAGCGAGCGTCTCATTATCAATTTACTTGTGTTAATATGACTGTCGTGTACGAATTTAACCAAATCAACGTTATTACCACTAACCTCACAGAGGGAACTCATAACCGCAGAAACACTAATTCAACTCACCTTAGGCTATTTAAATGCTAAGCATATGCTAGGCATAATACAACATACTGACGCAACATATTGCTAAGATGGCATCAAAAGTGACATACACAGATTTCGGATAACACTTAATTAAATAGCAGAGTCCTTAATTTTAACTTAATAAAAACATGAAATCACTCATCTAAACCCGTACGATTAAAACAATCCATTTAAGTTAAACATTGCTTAATCATAACATCCACTGCTACCATTACAAACATAGATATTTTGATTAAACATAAAAACACATACCTATCAGCGAAAATAAATAGTCACTATACGAGTGCCAGTATTTCCAAAGGGTTTTAGAAAATAATCCTGTATGTTTGTCTCTCATCCTCCTAACAAACAGCTTTTGCTTTGGCCGAACTTTTAAAGAGAGCCTCAGATCCTTCCGTTTCTGATTGGATGGAGTGAAACGTGATTAGAGTATGGCTAGGTGACGTCACGGTCAGGAGCATTTCATTGGACACCCTTAGAAAATAGGCTGTTGTTCATCCGCATGCGTCTCAGGATAAGTCTTTGTTCGACAAAGAACGTCAAATGTCTGTTGATTTAAAAAAATTTAAATCATTTTTTTAATAATGAGTTGAACATATACGTCAGTGTACTGACCAAGACATCGTTTCCTAAGAGCTGCTGCCAGAACAACGACTGTCGAGTTCAAGGAAACAGGCAACACGGCTCTGGCAAAACCAAGCGCTGATCCATCACACCCTCTAGTGTTTACAACTTAAGGTTTTGAATGTGAAGTTGATATGTCTTCAGAAATCCACAATAAATTGTGTGAAATACATAGAAAATAAATGTAATTAGTGGCCCCAAACATTTAGACACCACTGTATTTCACAGGTTTAGTGCATCATTTGGATTACTGGATGCATTTTGATTTTTGATTGAAAATACAATTTTATAATTATTTTAAATAATACTGACTCAAAGCATTGTGTGAAAATTATGTTGAAGGGCCATTTGCTTCCAAAACTCTTTAAAAAAAAAAAAAATAATAATAATAATAATTCTCAGTCCTGTTACCAAAACTCTTTAAAACTATTTAAAAGTATGTCGACAAATTCCTTCATTTTCCTCTAAGGCAGGTGTTTATTTTAAAGAAATTGTTGGTTTCATGGACATTTTTTTTAATTAATATAAATTATATTTATCATAAAACAAACACTATTTATCTACACAAGGTGTATTTTAAAGGCGACTCAAACCTCAATTTTCTATAATGCAATTTGTTAAACAAGGGGGTACATGATGGACCATACTTAATTTAAAAAAAAAAAATAGTGATTTAACTTTATTATTTTTTAAAGAAAAAAAAAAAACTATTAGGTAACAGGAATGAAACTGGATAACAGGGATGAGTATCCACTGTGTATATATGTGTTTCTAGTGGTCTGCAGAGGTTTTTGTTAGTGTTACGCTTAGGGGAAGAAGACGGGTTATGAGATAAGATAAATAACGAAAAATAATACATATAAAATCTTAAATTTAAATTAATAGTACAAATAATAAACTTAACAAATAATGCCTTCTTAGTTTTTATGTGGATATTGTTTTCTTACAGCACAGGTCACGCATGGAGGTGATCAGTCTGTGGCACTGCTGAGGTGGTTGGGAGCCCAGGTTTCTTTTACAGTGGCCTTCAGCTCATCTGCATTTTTTGGTCTCTTGTTTCTCATTTTCCTCTTGACAATACCCCATATATTTTCTATGAGGTTCAGATCTGGTGAGTTTACTGGCCGGTCAAGCACACCAACACCATGGTCATTTAACCAACTTTTGATGCTTTTGGCAGTGTGGGCAGGTGCCAAACCCTGCTGGAAAATGAAATCAGCATCTTTAAAAAGCTGGTCAGCAGAAGGAAGCATGAAGTGCTCTAAAATTTCTTGGTAAACTTTGGTTTTCAAAAAACACAGTGGACCAACACCAGCAGATGACATTGCACCCCAAAGCATCACAGACTGTGGAAACTTAAAACTGGACTTCAAGCAACTTGGGCTATGAGCTTCCCCACCCTTCCTCCAGACTCTAGGACCTTGGTTTCCAAATGAAACACAAAATTTGCTCTCATCTGAAAAGAGGACTTTGGACCACTGGACAACAGTCCATTTCTTCTTCTCCTTAGCCAAGACAACTGATGTTGTCTGTGGTTCAGGAGTGGCTTAACAAGAGGAATGCGACAACTGTAGCCAAATTCCTTGACACGTCTGTGTGTGGTGGCTTTTTGTTAAATGTAAGCCAAAATCATCATAACCAAAGAATTAAACTACTTCAGTCTGTGTGCACTGTATTTATTTTATACACAAGTTTCACAATTTGAGTTGAATTACTGAAATAAATTAACTTTTACACGACATTGTAATTTATTGAGATGCACCTGTACGTTGACAAGAGTGATGTAGAAGTTTTCTTCATGAAGCTTACACTGCTGATGTACCAGAGAGAAAGCGGATTTCACAGTAAATGATCTATTTTCAGCAGTAAGAAAAAAAGTGTTTTAAAGCTATATATCACAGTTATATATGATATGAGAACAGTAGGGCCTATAGATAGGGAGGATGTGCTATTTAATAAAAATATAATTATATCTTCAGAATGACATAATTTTTTTTTCTCAAACAATCAGTGGGGTAAAATGCCACCAGGGAGCAATGGGCAATTACTGTAGTTACTCTGTTTTGAACATCAAATCCTTTGTTTTTCCATCAAATTAATTCTAACTAGTTGGTTGAATGAAACTATTTGGATTTTATATTTAAAAATTACCTCAAGTTAGCATCAGGTAGCTAGTTAGCTAGCCAGATAGCATCAGCTAAATGTTTTGGTAACATTATTATTGACTATATTCTTTTTTATTTTAAGCTAAAACTGCCTGTACACTGATTTTGTTGTAAATGTTTAAAGCAAATAGCTTTGTCAGACTGGGGGGGCATTTGTAAAATGCCCCCCCTTGGTACAAATTTAATTTTTGTTAAAAATGTTATACATTTTATGTTTATAATTTATGTCATTGTCACTAAAACTATTTTAACTTTTCTGAACACATTTAACTTTTGTTTCACAGAAAAAAATAAAAAATAAATACACAGTCTTTAAGGGGGTGTTTCCCTCCACTCTACCCTACAAACCATCAACTTTTAACCCTTAAAAGCATTAAAAAATGGTTTCCTGTAGCGTGTTTTCGAACAAATTCCATTAGGATTTAGTGGTTTTAACAAGCCACCAATAGAAGGCGACCAATTACCAGTAGAGACCAACAGACAGCATAGTTTCCATTAAAACCAGTACAATTCCCATTATAATCAGTAAAACCATTACAAATTCTGTGATGGTTTCTATTATTTTGTTTTGTTTTTTTCATTAGGGTATATAAGTAATAATACGTCATTTATTTAGTTATTAGAGATTAAATAATAGAGGTAAAGTGATACATGTGTGTTATGATTAACAGGACTACATGAACGCAAACTAAAACGATTGATAGTTATGTCCGCAAGGTGTCGCTCTACGCATTATGTATTTCATGCTTTCGCGACTAACACCTGAGATCCACTATTTAGGGTGAAGTCTGCATACACACAAACGCCCGTACACTGTGAAAGACATCTGAACCATCTGTCCTAAAATATTTCCATTGTTGTTTATCAAAGATCTAGAGATCTCTCTAGAGAACGTCCGTTTTTATCCAACTAAATAGTTTGACTAACTTGAACCATGGCATTGAGTGACTTATCGAATGCAGAAGGTAAATAATACTATAATAGCATAATACACACATTTACAAGACCCCTCTCCCTTCTTTCTTTCTTCCTTCCTTTCTCTCTCTCAATCACATGCACGTAGAGCGTAAGCCACTGTCCACTGACGTAGAGCTGGATGACTCACTGCCCATCAGAAAAAAAAAAAAAAAGACGTCTTCTTTGACCCGATCCTCTAACCTCACTGACACACAACGTAAGCGTCTCCTTTAGTCACACCAAACCCTCAAACCAATCTCATCATGACGTCTTTGACAAGACTCTTGTGTAAATACCGAAGCAAGTGGTATGTAATGTGAATTTTTAACGCCTGCTTTCTGACCACAAACTCGGTTAAAAATAATAAGCTTTAACTTTTGCTCTTCTAGACAACTTTTTATATTTAATAACCTTCCAAAGATGTCGAAAAAGCCACAGAGTGGGATACAGCAGGGAGTGAATCACACTGTCACCCAGGCAGAAGTGTGAGGAATATGTTTCCTTAATTAATGCACAGAGACTAATGAGCCAGGAGGTTAGAGCCCAGCAGACAGGCCAGTTTTCTGGTTCTCCTTAGTTGGGCTTGAATATGAATCTGATTATTGCTGTGCTTACACAGAACTGTCAATGCAGTGCTGTCGCACTTTCTGTAGACTAACTGAAGCATTCAAGTGCAGTTAACCATAGCCTCAGTGTCATGGTAACAATCTCAAAAAATTAGAGGTGTTAGACATGATGAAATGTGCGGTTGTCATGGTCTTTCGTTGGCTCTAGGGGGCCAGCATGGCCATTCTGATGGCAGCCCTGTTGTTTTGGATCTTCAGCTGAACACTTTTTTTGATTCATAAGTGTGTGTAGCTATAAAAATATCTATTTGCCAGCTTGTAAATACGCTCACAGTCTTGCTAGACTTGTTACGTCAATTTGTTGAACTGCTTTTAAACGTAATGTTAATAAGTCATGTTCTAACACCCTTCAATTTCCTGTGATCAGTGAAACCTGTGGGTGAGTCATCATCAGACTCTGCAATGCACCACAATAACCTATACTGAGGGAGGGTGGAGACTGACAGAAGCTTCCCATGAGAGCTTTAGTTCAAACACAGACACAAACTAAGATCAGACATAGACCCAGATGGTGTTGACTGAATAGTGGGCATTTCTGATCTGTCTGTTTTTGTTTGTTTTGCTGTTGTACACAACACACACTGAATGTGAAGAGTCTCATGGCAATGGAAATGCTCAGAGCAGGTTGGAAGCCTGACGTGAAATCAAAGAGGAGTTTATCTCACTTTGTACATGCTAACACTATTGGGAAATCTGATCATCACTGCAACTGGTTGCTTTGCTGTTATACATGATGACGGAGAAAGAAAGTCGCTCGATTAAAGTCAGAGAAGGAATCAGGTGCTTATTTTTCCGTTACACTGAAAAAAACAAACTTTAAGCATGAATTTAAAGGGTTTGTGATTAAACCAAGAAAACATTTGAGAAAAATACTGTGTATTCTCCTATAAGACTAGTTATTTATGCATGGATGGATAGAAGAATGAAGCTATTCAGGCAAATAGAATACACTGTATATATTAAACATGACTTCCATACTCAAAATGGAATGTGATTAAATACTCAGACTACCATGGCAACCTTCCTGTCGCATTGTCAGACGAAACAACTGTACTGTATGTCTCAGCTCCTGGTGTTCAGTATTCTAGTATTGCATATGACTGATATGCATATATAGGTAGCATTTGCATGTCATTCTGGTATACAAAATGTGAGGAAGATAAGCAGTGAGATGGATTAGTGTCTGAATCACCCTGAATCCAAATGAATGGATTATCACACTGGCCGTGTCCACTTGGACTCTGGGTGCCTCATTGGCAGGCAGCACCCAAACAACAACAACAACAACAAAAAAAAATCTTGGAAGAATCCATTTATTTGCAGCATAAAACACCTTTATCATGGTGAATCTAAGGTTTATTTTAGCCATGTGTACAGGAGCTTGAGACATGGTTCATTGGTGACATTTTCAGAACAAATATGTGAACAGCTTAAGTTGAATAAAACCTCTTTTATTTGAACATACGTATAGATATTTTACAAATTAGTCACTGGTGGGTACAGCTGACTGGTCCAGGTGGATCTGTGAATAGAATATGAAGTGATTTAAAATGAGATTTCACAAACAGAATAAGTGAATAAGACTGACGGACATGCCGGTGTCAGTAATTAGGGAGACCAACACCCTTGGGTTATTAGCATGCATATTTCATAGAGGGACTGGATTTATCAGAGTGTAGCCTCTGCTGTACAAAGATCAGAGATGAACGTGTGCCATTCTAAAACAAGAGATGCACATCATTTTCAGTGTGCAAAGCATAATTTGTCATCAACATGTTGTCCTCCTTTCATAATTAAAATGTGAATGTCATAATCAATGTCTGATCTAAGAAGACAATCAATTGGAACATCTAAATGATTTGAAACAAGCTGTATTTTACAGTATTACATTACAATGATTATATCGGGGTTTTTTTTCGGTTTAGAACAATGATTTACATGTACTTTTTTTCCCTCAAGCAGCTGAGAGTGAGATAAAAGATGAAAGCATAAATTATTTTCATGGTAAAAAATAGAGACAAAACAGCTTGAAAATAACATAAAACAGTAACATGGCAGCTAAACTGTTTTATATATTCACAAAACCATTTAAAAGAGTACACTCAAAAAGACTTTTTAATGTTTTTGGACGAAGTATCTTAAGCTCACCAAGGCATTATTTGATAATATTTTAAATATTATTTACACAATTTGCAATCACTGGTTTCTATTATATTTTAAAATAATTTATACCTTTCATGCAAAGCTGAATTTTTATCAGCCATTGCTCAAGTCTAGTATCACATTATCCTTAAGAAATATTTCTAATATGCTGAGAAGCATTTCTTTTTCTCTTTTTTCCAGTATTCTTTGATTAGATTTAAATAGAAACTATAGAACAGCATTTATTTTCATAATATTTTGTCTTTTTAAGTCTTTACGGATTAATTTTATGCATAAAACTGTTCTTTCTTTAAACTGTTTAGTCCTACTGACCCCAACCTTTTAAATGGTATTGTAAATATGTAAATAAATAAGTAAATACATATATACATACATATATACATACATAAACGTCCATATATACATAATGTCCAAATGTATAAATTAAAGTTAAAATTTAAACACTGGAAATGCTAAAACAGCATGTGCTACTGTAATTCAGTGACAATGTGTTAATGCCATCAGCTTATTCATCATTTATCTTTAATGCATCAACATATATTGCGATTTAGCAAATCACATAAATACTGTATCATTATAAATAGTCATAATCATGTCAATAGACTGTATAAAGACACCTGAGACAATACAGCAGCTTCTACAGACCACTAAATAGCTACACAAGTTTGCTCCAACAGTTTCATTGAAAGTAATTTGACAGAGTAGTATAGCAAGACAAGTATCCCAGTGCTGAAAATAACTTGGGCTACATCAGTGTCTAACCAAAGAAAAAGCAAAAGAGAGATGAGAGCGATATGAAAGAACTCATCAGAGTGTAACCTGACTGTTTTATCTTTTCATAAAGGAGACAACCTCAGGGGAAACAGTTACTCTAATTGTAGCTGCAGTGTTCTGTAATACTTCACGTCATACAGAAAGCCACCCTTTATGTTTTACATCCAGTCAGCAGCTGCTAAAGGCAGCAGATGTTTTCCAGATGATATTTAAAGGAAAATCCCTGCGGGTCACAGTGGCATTGAAAATGGTTGTCTGTTGTTTATGGAACAACTGAAACTAAAACGATTATAAAACTATTATAGAGCTGAAATAAATTAAAATATACATTGGGATCAGTAAGATTTTTTATGTTTTTTAAAAAAAAGCCTTTTCTGCTCATCAGTGTTGTGTTAATTTAATCAAAAATACAAAAAAACAGTAATATTGTGAAATATTATTGCAATTTAAAATAATGGTTTTCTATGTTCATATACTTTAAAGTGTAGTTTATTTCTGTGATGCAAAGCTGAATTTTCAGCATCATTACTCCATGTCACATGATCCTTTGGAAATCATTCTGATATGCTGATTTATTATGTGTTAGAAACAGTTGTGCTGCTTAATTTTTTTTTTTTTTTTTTGAAACTGTGATATGTTTTTCAGGATTCTTTGATGAATAAAATGTTAAAAAGAACTGCATTTATTTAAAATAGAAATCCTTTCTAACAATATACACTACCGTTCAAAAGTTTGGGTCAGTAGTTTTTTTCTTTTTTTGAAAGAAATTAATACTTTTATTCAGCAAGGATGATAAATTGATAAAAAGTGATAGTAAAGACTTATATTGTTAGAAAAGATTTCTATTTTGAATAAATGCCGTTCTTTTGAACTTTTTTAATTTGCCAAAGAATCCTGAAAAAGTATCACAGGTTCCAAAATAATATTAAACAGCACAACTGTTTCCAACATTGATAATAATCAGCATATCAGAATGATTTCTGAAGGATCATGTGACACTGAAGACTGGAGTAATGATGCTGAAAATTCAGCTTTGCATCACAGAAATAAACTACATTTTAAAGTATATGAACATAGAAAACTGTTATTTTAAATTGCAATAATATTTCGTAATATTACAGTATTTTCAGAATTTTTGACCAAGTAAATGCAACTTTGATGAGCATAAGAGACTTCTTTAAAAAAAAAAAAAAAGATCGTACTGATCCTAAACTTTTGAATGGCAGTGTAAGTACAGTATTAGATGAAAAAAACTTATGGCAGTTAACTGGAGTTAACTAAAGTAGAGAGAAAAAAGGTAGTGATAATAATAATACATGAAATTAAATTAAATAAAAATTGAGCAAAGATTTTTTTTTTAAACGACGAGACATGACAGTGCAAAGTATTAAAAATAAATTAAAACTAAAATGAAAAAATGAAAATCTAATTCAAATTATTAGTAAAAACTATAATGATTTATAAATAGTCCTTAAATAATACTAAAAACACTGATGACAACACACTTTTATGGCAATTCAGTTTTTTTTCCATTCATATAATCTGTACGATTTCATAAAATCTGATTTTGTCCTTTTTATTTTCTTAAAATTGTATTCATTTCCATTAAAATCCCCATGAAATCAAGTTGATTTCAAGTGCAATTTTGTCCAAAGACCTTGCATATGAAAGGAAAACATGAATCTCACAATTCAGTATATAATAATAGCCCAATGCCACATTTTCATATGTAAACTAAGAAGTACAAGATACGAGCCAATGGAAATGTTCAAGTTTAGCAAACAAAATCAGCTGATTTCATGTTTGAGAAACACACCCTTCAGATTAATGAGCAGATGTGACCAGTCCACTCAGAAGAGATAGACTGCAGTCAGGTGATTAGTGTATGAGTGACAGGAACGACCTTTAACTAGCGATAAAGACTCACTAAGACCTGAGTCAACAGGGGTTTCCACTAACAATGCTCACCGCTGAGAGCCGTGGGACGCGGCAGTCTAACATACTAATTAAAAGGCTCCTTAACACAATGCCTCGTGATGCTTATTAATACCGTAATTAATCCTGCAACATAAAATGAATAAAATGATATGCATAATTCAGGGTCAAAGCTGATTAGTTGAATTATTGATAAGTTTTAGCACAGGCCTGGACTTATGCAAACAAAATCCCAAAGTGTATATTATTCTTAGATTCACCTGGCCATAACGGCATGTTGATCTTTTCCATTATCATCTACAAATACAAATACGCACTATAAGTGTTTGAATTGACTTCTGATTAACAACATTTTCAGTTACTATAAAGCCACTAAAGCGACTAAAGATTATTGTTCTATGCGCTGGTTGCTATGGAGCCTTGTATCCACAGAGAAGAGCCCTTGACATTGTTGAAAGCACTTCACCAGAGAACATAAACAACATGTTTTGGCACTGTGAGACATGCTGGACTCCAAGCTGTGGAAAGGACAGGCTCCTGGTGTGTGGCTCTATTAGATGATGCTCACCCAAAAATGAAATGTTCTTCATTTAATTCATTTTTTAATTTTTTATGCAAGCGCCTGCGCTCCGCTGAATATATTTGCCGTGAAAACTGTTATATGGTCAATTATGGAAATTGTTGTAACATAATAAAAACCAAATTAGCTTAATTATCTAATAATAATCTTATTAGCCACTGTACATGGACTGAGAACAACCCAGGCTCATTGGAAAACTTACATATATCTACAATTCACTACAGTTTTATGCAGAAATATAAAGCAGTAAAACACAGACAACTTTAATTCTTTTTCACACAAATTGATTAAAGGGGGCAGATTAATAAAGATATATTTGTGCACAGTTTCTTGAACAATACTATGTTATGACCTCAAAAACACTTTTACCATAGTGAAGGATTTGTAAACTAATACATTTTGATGTTTGCATCATATAATTAGCTCCATATGGCTTTTCTGGCATAGTAAACTTGCTCATTAGCTCACCTGGTACAATAGTTCATTTGCAACGTAGAGCACTAATCACAATAAATGAGCTCAAAGACTTATAGAAGCAAGCTAAAATGGCATTGTTCCTTCAAGTGAGTGTTGTTATCTCAGGTTTGCTTTTTGTTAACACTGTCGGTTAAGGATTTAGTGTAGGTGGTGCGTTATTTTCATATACAATAGAACATTGCATTTCCAAACTGCCACGATACGTGTAAAAACCAACATAAAACATTGCCACGTTCATCTGTTTTGGATAAAACTGAACGTCTAGTTAGCGCCGCTCACTGGAACGTTTTACTTTCAAAGTGTTGTGAATGAATGCAAGAAGTAACATAATATTATTTTGCAGAAATGTTGCAGCAGGCACATATTTTCAATGAGCCTGGCTTGGCTAAGAATCAGCAGTCTAAATGGAACCTCTACTGAAACTTAAGCATTTATGGATGATGAAGTCACAGGTACTGCAGTGCTGTAGCAATGTCTCATGAGGGAAAAGGTAAGGGTAGGGGATGACAGCAAACTAGCTGAGCTGCTGACAGCAGGACCCTTGAGAGAGCACAAAATGTTCTCTGTAATACAATGAAACAGGATTTTTCAAAGAAAAAATGAGAGACGTAGAAAGTGAGCAAATGGGCATGGAAAAAAAAGTTACAAATATAAGAGTGATGGATAGACTGCTATTCCTTATCAGACAACTTCAGAGCTTTGTCTTTCAGAAAACTGTAGTGTTGGTTCACATCGTATTCTTTGAGTCTCCTGATGTCAATAAAAGGTCATCTTCATCCAAGGCTCTAGAATTGCATTGTGTTCCTGCTGCCTCTGCCGAGAGTGTGCCTTTTACATTATAGAGCAGGTGAATCCACAGCACTCCTTCAGCAAAGTAAGGCCTGTCTTGGTTACAAAGGGAGTAGAGTTCTGCTGGGCTCTGGGCGGCCTCCTCCCAATGCGAGCAACACCTATGTAGAAGAGTTTCATAGACAAGGAGCTTGTTTATATACAAAGATGCAATGACCTGCAGTATTCTCTATTAGTTTATTAAGAAGCAGTTTATATTTAGTTTCGTCTGCATGTCCCGTCACTGGTATTGTGTTGTTTTCAATGTTTTTTGAGTGGATCGGTGGCAAATCATGTTGGGTAAAACCAGGGGTGTTACTGGACCCCTTTTACTCGGGCACGTGCCCCAGTATAAATCTCAAATTTAAGTTTTAACAATTTACTTTATTTGTCGGTGTATTCATTTACATTTAATAATCACAGCAAAAAGTAACCTAATTCACGCTTATAAAAGCAACGCAGTCGTGCACTTTAACCGAAAACACAAACTCGTGCCATCCTTTTGCGCACAAATCCACGTCCACACGTCAGGCTTTCAAAAAAAAAGTGATCAGGCACCCATAGCCTTGTGGTTAGCGCATTGACATTTGGCGCAACTGTGCTCACGGCGACCCGAGTTCGAATCACGCCTTGGGGTCTTTTGCCGATCCTGTCCCCCTCTCTCCTCCCAGTACTTTCTTGTCAGCTCTCCACTGTCCTCTCATAAAAAATGTGTAAAAAAAACCAATAAATATACTTAAAAAAAAAAAAAGTAATGGGGGCCTGTGCCCCAGTAGAGCTTTAGGTCTAGTAATGCCCCTGGGTAAAACATGATGGGTATATTGTGCTGATATAAATTAAAGTATTATTACAATTACAAAAAAAAAAACTGTTTTCTAATGTAATATAATTTAATTCCTGTGATAGAAAAGATCAGTTTTCAGCAGCTATTATGCCAGCCTTCATCCTTTGAACTGGGATAGCCATTTATGTTATTTTAATAGATGGAATAAATCTGTAGTTGACAGTCACAAGAGTACAATTCCTAACTGTATAATTCAGAACAGAAGGTAAAGACTTTTGTGTGTTAAATAAATGTGCTTTTCCAATTTATCAGATGGATCTATTTGTACGCTGACCCATTTAATATAATAACCACATATTTCGGAATTCACAAAATACAGTAAAAGAAGAACAGGCCAGGGCCAGCAGCCAAGGAAGCTGTTCATTAAGATCTAAAATTGTAAATGTAGTAAGTTTTTTATTGTTTAATTACATTTACAATTTAATTTTATACTAGGTGTGGACAGGACGTTTGACAATAAAACGGTCAGCCAGGGCTGGAAAATTGTGATCTTTGTGTGTCTGAGGAAGTATTTGGTATTTTTTACTTTTTATTTTTTTATTTTTTTATATACACTATCAATCAAAAGTTTTTGAACAGTAATATTTGTAATGCTTTTTAAAGAAGTCTCTTTTGCTCACTAAGCCTGCCTTTATTTGACCCAAAATATAGCAAAAGCAGTAATATTGTGAAATATTTTTACTACTTAAAATACCTGCTTTCTATTTGAATATATTTTAAAATGTAATTTATTTTTGTGATCAAGCTAAATTTTCAGCATCATTACTCCAGTTTTTAGTGTCACATGATCCTTCAGAAATCATTCTGATATGCTGATTTGCTGTTCAAGAAACATTTGTTATTATTATTACAAATGTAATAAATCACTGTTTTTGTTGTACTTCGGATCAAATAAATGCATTAAAAGTCTTACTTAAAAACTTTTGATTGGCAGTGCATATTTACCCATTTTATATGTACATTGCAGTGGACATGTTTAGCTATCTAAATGGTAGGGTTTGGGTTTGGGTGTGGGTTTTTTGTCTAAAAAAGCTGAAAACTGGGCGTATCATACACTATCTGTCACTACCTGACTTTCAAGTCATTCAAAACACAAAAAACTCACACAAAAACATGCCTTGTGCTAGGAGATGTGTGACAAATGAAAACAATATGTTCTAAAAATATGAAACATGTTTGATTTATTCTGGCTGGACAGAATCTGAATCTGAAGCTAAAAAATTGCAGTCTGTGACCATCATACACTAAGCAATTTTCTATGAAATCTGTCAGTAAAATCTGCAGACTGGCTCTAAATTTGGGCAACTATTGTCAATTTGTTCAGACTGTAGATTGAGAGGAAAATCTGAGCAAAAATCGTGTAGTGTATTACAGTACAATCTTTAGAGTTAGTTAGGGTTGTAAAAGGGGCTAAACCATTTGAAACACAGCCATGACTAATGTTTAGAAAACATCCCACCTTAGCTCATGGAGTAAGGTCATATTTAGTAATAAGTTATATGCAGTTAAGAAGTTTCATACTTCAACTGCATGACCATTAAAATCATAAACATTACTTCCGTTCCACCAACCATAAAAGAAGGACTTACTCTTGGTTTGAGAGCTTTTTGGTAGTTTGGATTTAAGAAATTCAGCCATCTCTTTGTCCTCCTCCCGTTCCCTGTATAGCAAAGGTAACTATGGTGATTATGAGGCAATGTATTATGGGAAGAATGGTCTTCATGTCCTTCAGTTAGCTCAAGGTTTTCGTATTATTCCTGGGAAATGTAATCTGAAAATATGATATCCATTCATGTGTCATGCATTTCTCTTTCCTTATTTGTTCATGGTATTCTGCCGGAATCTGCTTAGTGGAAGTGAATGGTTTGCAACATGTTCTATGTTCCATTCCAGCCTTTGAGAACTGCCTGGAAATACACAGTGATGTGCACCGTGTCTTTAACACCAGCTGGACTAAAAATACATTCAGTTTTTCCTCAGTTGATAATTATTAATGTGGAGATGCAATATGGAAATTATTCCTTTGCACTGATTACATAAATGCACTTAAACTAAAAGAGAATACATAAGATCTCTGAAGCCTTTTTAAGTCTGAAATGCCCTTACATTATGTTCATATACTAGCATTATTATACACAAGGCAAAAAATAAACACATCAACAATCAACACTGGAGTCAATGCACAGATTCAATTGCAAAATTGTGCGGACGACACAAGCACTGAGCAGACTTTTCCAGAATTCAGTTCCTGAAATTGCTGAGACAGAATGTGGCAGCATGGCTTTATTACAAATAAAATCCTATTACTTCTGTACTTAGAGTGTGAGTAATGTTTTTTTTTTTCCTCAGGCCTTAGACAGAATGCTGTCTGCCCCAGAATTGAGTTCAGTCAGAGATTTAATAAAGGGTGCAAATGAATAGTGTGTCAGCTTTCTTCATTTTCAAGCATGCTGAAATCAGCTCACCTGAGACGCTCAAACTCCACATCATCTACCAGGAAGTCTCTGGCCTCCACTAATTTATGAATCTGTTTCAGAAGCTCTTCCTCCTTCTGTTTGTCTTCATTAGACTTGTCATTATCTGAAAATGGATTTTAGCAAGCAACAGCTTTAATTGCCATGTTTACTAAGACAAGGCCACTTCTTATATCTTATGAGAAAAACAAGGATGGACTTAATTTTTTTATCTGTAAAAAGCAACTTTTTTATCGTAAAGGTGCAAAGGTACAGCAGAAGTAAATTTTACAGCTGTACTGTACAAAACACTGATAGCTAAAACAGTATTCAGTATTGAGGCTCTCCCAGATCTCACCTGGGATAGATAAAAGCTTTTGAAGCTCTTTCTTCAGTCTTGTAATTTCTTTACATAGCTGGATATCATCCATCCTGCAAAAGAAAAGGACAGGCAAATATGATAACACCTCTGTTCAAAACTGTGAGAAGCATTTAAAGACTTTACTGCAAAATAAATAAATACATAAACTAAATAAATAAAAAGCAGGTATCTTTTGCACGTGGTAACATATACAATTAATTAATTAATTGTATTAATTATTATTATTAGGGGTTCAAGCGTATCGCGCTGAAACCCTATTGTAATTGTTAGAATGGCCAAGGATCAGCAAACTTCACGTAAAACTGATTGTGCAGACCAAACCGTAAGTTGTAGAGACTTTAAACTTGGAGGGATGATAGTACTCACACCAATGGCAACGTCGCCAAGGCTCACCTCAACCGGCCTGACGGGGGCGCTACAGCGATCAAAAGTACAAAAATGCTCATAACTCCTAAACCGTCAAACTCAAGTGTTTTATGTCGTTGGAGTCCAAGGCGAAATGCTACTTTTACAAACTATCTACTTTTGCAAGCTAGTCCTAGGTTTTTCACCCGATTGGAACCAAACCAGTGCAGAAAGATTCTCTGGAGAGTAATGTCAATAATTATCAAAAAAAAAAAAAAAAAAGGTGAACTTTTGATGCAAAAACATTCAAAAGGAGCAGGCCCACTTTTAGTAAAATGTCTATAACTCTTGAGATATCTTCAACAAATCACAGAACATTTATGTAAGAGCTCAATCTGAGGTCACAGGTGCATAAATGATTGTACATTTTGTGGTTTTTCGCACATACACGCGATATTCATATCATATGATTGAACTCCTCATTCCGGACAACTTTGACTCTACAACCACTGCTGTCAATCAGATCGTTGTAACATTGTAAAAAAAACTACTTTTGTGAACTAGTCCTAGTTTTTATGCTCAATCTGGAAAAAAACATAGCAGTACAATTCTCTGGACTCTCTAGGTCAATAATTATCAAAAAATGTTGAAATTTAGCCTTTGGGAAGCTATAATGGTGTCGTTTAGAAAAGGGGCCTGTCCAAATTTACCCCAAATCCTACAAAGCCTAAAGAAAAACTCAAAACTTCACCCGGTGAGAACACGTGACAGGTGATTCTAAACAAGCATGCAAAGTTTTAAGGAGATCCGACCACATTACCATGCAACATAATATTTGTATGTTAAAATTACCCGGATTTGCTAATGCTATTTGCTGTACGACTAATTCGTACATATTTTACGAGGTGGCTAATTCGTACGACCTCACTCGTTTTCAGTGACGCGTAGGTTCAGGGGCAGGGTTAGGTGTAGGGCATTCATACAAATTCATACGTATTGTGCAACTTGTAAAATACATAAGTTTTAGCTAAAATCGTATGAATTTGTATGAGTGAGGTCGTACGAATTCGAATTAGCCACCTCGTAAAATACGTACAAATTGCTGTGAGATTGGGCTGGATTTGCCAAAAATGCTTTTTTTAAATCATTGAATTGGTGGTTACAGGCTCGCTAAATAATATATTTTTTCATATGTGCTTAAATGCCTTGAACTAACTAAAATATGTTACACCAACAAACTAAATGTAAGTGTAGGATCAGTAAAAATAGCTTTATTAAATAACAGTCGCAGGGTCACAGGTTTTACAGTGCTGAGTGTGTAAAAAGCTTCATAGTGTGACTCAGTGTTTACTTTATTTATTCAGAATGAAATACAGGCTAAAATTTACTGAGTATGGCACACTGAATACTGTATACTGTCTAACTGATTTAACAGTAATTAAAAAAGTAAGCATTATCTTGCATAAACATCTCAAACTGTCATTTTCTACACTGTTGTCACATGAATTTGTCAAGTTGAAAATAAAATTCTCAAATTCTATGTAAACACATTTTATTTTGGGATGCAGTATTCCATGCTGTAATCTCTATATACTGCTCATTTTGGCAGTTGCAGTAGGTCACCCATGCATTTAGAAAGTGTATGATATTCAAAGAATTACACAAGCCAACTTTTTAACACACTATAAAAAGTGCTAACCTGCAAATGTTATCTTAAAGAAATTTATGCCTGATATTTAGTATTTATAGTGCATTCGGTCCCTGAATTTATGCAGTCTAATGATGAGGCTGCACCATTGGATTTCTCTCTGTATCTCTCCGGTTCAGCTGAGACAGACAGTAGAGGCTGAGCACCAATCAAATACTTGGGAAGAAATGCCCCACTGATTTTGTGATAGGCAAAGCTCTTCCCCAAACGATTGTGAGGGGAAACCAATATCCATGCATTAGACACTCTGGCAGCTTCAAAAGCAAAGCATTAACATCTTAATGAGGGGCAGCTGGCTGATTGTAGCTCTTGGTAATGAGAACAGGAAGGACAGATGACTGCAGATGTGATGGTGAGAAGGATCGCAGATCAACTTTACGAACCGCTCAAGGCTTGTGGGTTTGGCTGTTGACAGTCATTTATAATTGACAAAATTGGTTATTACATTCATATAGCGGTTTACTGTTCATGCAGTGATTGTGTTTATCTGGAATGTGAAAATATAATAAATGAAAACACTTCTGTTAATCTAAAAACATTAATGAACTCACAATATAGTCAGCATTTATTATTAATTTATAGTTAAATAAACACAGAAAGGTTATCAGGACCCACCTATACATCACCCCAAAATGAAAATTACCACATGATTTGACCACATCCCTCAAGCCATCCTAAGTGTATATGACTTTTTATCTTTTAGGCAAATACAATCAGAGTTGTACCTAAAAATGTCCTGGCTCTTCCAAGCTTTAGAATGGCAGTAAATGGTGATACAGATTTTGAAGCAAAATAAAGTGCATCCATCCATCATAAACAGTACTCCACATGACTCTGGGGAATAACAAAGCCATTCTGAAGTGAATCAATGTGTTTGTGTGGCGTTCAAGAGGATGACGTAGGACGTAGGTGTAGTATAAGCTCCAGTGACATACGATAGTCTCATGACAACAAAGTTTTGTTTACAGCAAGGGAAAACCAGCCTTCTTTTGGCTTATGTTGAAATCCTCCAACATTTTTCTTTACAAATCCTCATTTTGTACTTCTGTTTCGTGACCGGTGTTTTGTTTTCCTCTCTCCTCTGCGCTTCAGCATTACTCTCTTTTTACAGGAGCTTACGTATCAATTTACTTCAGAAGGCCTTTATTTACCAATCCCGGAGCTGTGTGGAGTATTTTTTTATGATGGATGGATACGTCTTATTTTGCTTCAGAATCTCCACTACTGCTATTATAAAGCTTGGTAGAGCCAGGACATTTTTTTGATACAACTCTGACTGTATTTGTCTGAAAGAAAAGTCATATGCACCTAAGATGGCTTGGGGGTAATTCATGGGGTAATTTTCACTTTTGGGTGAACTGTTCCTTTAACTTACGTTACTGCATGCAAAGAAAGACACTGTAGAGTGATTAACAAAAAATGTAGGAAATCAGTTTACTAGGACAATGGTTAGTTATACAGGTTAAATGGGCATTCTAACCAAGGATGATAACTATAACTGTAAAGTTTTAATAATTGTTCTAATTCTATGAGAATAAGGAAGTCCATATCACAGGTTCTAACGATAATGACACAGAGGACTGATATTGTTGGAATCACTTTCAGAACATTTTTTGTCAGCTGATGAATGAAAAAAAAAAAAAAAACATTGACAGCCAAATCAGAATTCACTAAAGAATTCGAGTTAACTGCAGTGCTGGTTGGTTATAGCTATCTTTATAATCACTGTGTAAATAAGTCTTAAAGGTGCTATATGTAATTTTTTTGACTGTACTTAAATATAGTACCATAATATGCTAAGTTTACATACTTGTTTCTCTGAAAAACAATGCTACAGCCAGTAATTCTACCCACTAGTATTTTGACACACCAGATCTAAAAAGCTCTATGACCAGAAGCATATTAAAATGCAGATAAATCAACTCATTAACCTACAGTGTAAGGCTTGTCACCTTCCATTGTCAGTTGCACTCTTTCCTGTTGCTCGTCTTTAGTCTGGCAACATGCATGAGCATAAAGTCTGACAAGTGGGTGGGAAAAACAACTCTCTTCAGTCTCTTCAATTTGCACTGCAGTGCAGTTATCAGTATTACATACTACACCTTTAATAGTCATTATATTATTAGAATGCTGAGAATGACCAATCAGAATGAAGTACCGTGTTCAAAAAAGTTGTGTAATAACTTATAAACTTATAAATATAATATAAATACAGTGTGGTCTTGGGCATTTGGATATTTGCAATCAAATATGCAATTTAGGTTTAAAATTTCTGCCTGGGACAAAAAAAAATTAAGATTTAAAAAAATATAAAATATATAAGATTTAAATATAAAACGTTGACGTAAAATGAGTAAATTCTGCACGAATCCGTGTGAATTCCTTTGTATATAAGGTCAGATTTCCTCGCATCCGATGAAGATTCTCTTTGAAACATTCTCAAATCATGCTAGATAAAATGGATCACCAAGTTTTGCTCAAACTTGTAGTGCTGTAGTGTCAACCAGGGGGCCACAGCCATCCATCCATTCTTAAAAACCACTTGCTAGAGAAGCTACAGGATAGCATGTTGATTCAAATTCAGTTACAAATTCAACATAATCTTAAATGCTTTAAAAACCCCACAATAAATCAAGGTGTAAACTGAATATGAACAGCTATTGTTTTATTAAGGAACATACAAAAATAATCATGTATATAATCACGCTATATGTCAGTCAGTAAATGTGACCCTGGAGCACAAAAACAGTCATAAGTAGCACAGGTATATTTGTAGCAATAGCCAGCAGTACATTGTATGGGTCAAAATTATCGATTCTCTTTTATGCCAAAAATCATTAGGATATTAAGTAAAGATCATGTTCCAAGAAAATATTTTGTACATTTCCTACTGCAAATATATAAAAACTTAATTTTTGATTAGTAATATGCATATGCTAAGAACTTCATTTGGCCCACTTCAAAGATGATTTTCTCAATATTTTGATTTTTTTGCACCCTCAGATTCCAGATATTTAAATAGTTGTATCTTGACCAAATTTTGTCATATCCTAACAAACCATACATCAATGTCTTGTTTAGTCAGTTTTCAGATGACCCTTATGACTTTTTGTTTTGACCCTTATGTTTTTGTGGTCCAGGGTCACAAATATGTTCATAAATTTGTACTATACTTAGTATGAAATAAATGTATTTTATACACTATAAATGTATTTTTACTAGGGCTATGATAAGAAATTATTATAGCTTGTATGAAGGGCCTAAAAATCTGGAATTTATGTACTGTATACCTACATTTTTAAATGAAACACTTCACTGGTGACGCTGATAATGTAATTTGTAAAAAAGAAGAAATATTTTCACTAGTGGTCACAGACATTTGGGCTCCGTGGTATATATCATAAATATTTACGTGTTAAAACCAGTTTACTTACATGTATCTCAGCTCAGATTCCCTCCTGATCAAAATGTCTCTGATCCGTTCGATTTTGCAGAGTTCTCCCTCTATGTCCCCCACTGTGATAGTAGAGTCTGCCATTGAGACCACATCTGCCTCTGAAAAAACAGAAAACAAGAAGAACTGGACTGAAGCCGCACTGATCACGACCACAAGGACCTGAATACAGCTCAGATTGCGTTCTATAGCAAAAATCACATTTAATGTAACATCTTCTCTCTCAAGATTAGCAGTGCTTGTGGAGAATTTCTGAAAAGTGAGGTACATTTTAAGAGCAACCAATCTGAAATCAATTCACCATCATTACACCCCTTTCCTGCTGCAAGTTTAAAAATAGCTAAACAACCACCGAGCCTCTTTAAATACACGAAGGAAGCGTAAATGAAACCTCTACAATTCCTTCAGGTCTATCGTTACTACCTTCTTCCTTTTCTCGAAGAGGTTCTTAAAACTGACTTCCTCTGTATCCTTCCTGCACCAATAAATCAAAGCTTTAGCAGCAGCAGAAAATTGCAGCATGTCCAGGTTACACGCCTCGGCTGTCAGACAACAAATTATTACTTGCAAGGGTTTAGGAGGCCTAGCATAACTCTTCTCCTGATCCTACAATTGGTTATGTCACTGCTGATGTCTCCAGTGGCATTGTGCACTGTCTCCTTCTCATGAATGGCATGGTAACCGTTATGCTAGGCTGAGGCTAATACATTCTGTCAGTTTTACTCGGCTGAGTGGCCACTCAGTTTGTGTGAAGGGGAAATATGACAATATTTGGAAAAAAAAGAATGCATTCGTAATAAAGCCTTGTTTTGTTGTTTCGTCAAGACTGTATTTCTTCAAGCAATATAACGTGTCTTCATTTGTTATCTAGTAACAAACCACTGTTGGCTGATTAATCAACCAATTGTTCGCCATTTAAAGATGTTTCGCATTAGCTCATAACCATATCTCTGTTCCAGCATCTTTTGATTATATGAAACACTTTTGGGAAATTAGCATGCAACTTTAAACAGAAATTACCTAATTGATTTATAACTATCATGTCATTAGGGGTTCAAGCGCATAGCGTTGAAACCCTATTGTAATTGTTAGAATGGTCACGGATCAGCAACCTCCACTTAAAACTGATTGTGCAGACCAAACCTTAAGTCGTAGAGACTTGAAACTTGGAGGGATGGTAGTACTCACAAAGTGACCAAGGCTCGCCCCAAACGACCTGATGGGGGCGCTACAGATTTGATTGTGAGTGCAAAAAGATTCTCAGTGGAGTCCAAAAAGATTCTCCGGAGAGTGAATATCAATAATTATCAAAAAAAGTTTAACTTTCGACTCACCGTCGCAAAGGAGCGCCAAAACATTAGAAAGGGGCAGGGCCACTTTTAGTAAAATGCCTATAACTCCTGAACGGAATGACATATCTCCGCCAAACTCAGAACACTTATTTAAGAGCTCAATCTGAGGCCACAGGAAAAAATCGTGGAGCTTGGCCATTTGGTGGAGCTATAAGAGCGAAAAGACATAAAAATAACTAGAACTGCGCAACTTTTTGACTCATGACCCCAGAGGCCCCTCTAAGAGAATTTGAAAAAAATCAGCCACTGGGGGGGCGATATCACATTTTTCAAGGGTGTAAATGATTGTACATCGCACAGTTTTTCGCACATACGCACAATATCCATATCATACGATCAGATTCCTCATTCCTGACAACTTTGCCTCTAGAACCACTGCTGTGAATCAAATCATTTGTTAAATGATTGAGAAGATGTAAGAAACCTTTTGCGAACTAGTCCTAGGGTTTTTGCTCAATCTGGTAAAAACAAACAAAAAAAAAAAACAAAAAAAAACTGGACTATTTGTATTGGTTTTTCCCTCATGTTCCCATATATGGTTTTCCTGTTCCTGCCCTCATTATGTCATTTACTAGTTAACCTTGTATCACCTGTGTCTTAATTAAGTTCATTGTAACCACCTGTCTTTATAAGTTGGTTTCAGTTCAGTGTTTGTGTGTTCTATGTGTACGTGTTTTCTTGTCCTGCTTGTGGATTTACCCGTTTGGAATATAATTAAGACTTTTGATTTCACTGACCTTCATCTTCTTGCTTATCCTTCACACGTAGTTGTGACAAGGAAGCTATAACGGGGTTGTTTAGAAAAAGGACCTGTCCAAATTTACCCAAAATCCTATAAAGCCTAAAGGAAAACTCAAAACTTCACGAAACCTGCTGAGCACATGTGACAGGTGATTCTAAACAAGCATGCAAAGAAAAAAAACATAATATTTCTATGGTAAATTATCTGGATTTGCCAAAAATGCTTTTTTAAATCATTGATGTGGTTGAGGTGGTTGCTAAATAATGACTTTTTTTATATGTGCTTAAATGCCTTAAAGCGCGTGAACTCTGGTAATCACTGTATTTTAAAAGCTATATTTTTTATTATCTTTTGTAAAATGTGTATACTTTTAAAAATTCACACCATTTGCCAATTTTAAATAAAAACCGGTAAAAAAAAGGTGACCAGTCACAGCACCTAAAATATATACTTTCCTTTATATATTCATATATATTTAAATCGAAATTTAAAACTATTGGTCTTAATTAAATAATTGTTCATTGACAATGGGAATTATATACGTGGACATCAGCAGGAAAAAAAACAGTAGTTTTTATACAGTATACTAGTTTGCATTTATTAATATTTTTTAAATTAGCTTTTATTTTTATATATAGTTTAAGTAACTTTGTAATGTGCTTTTGTCATTTTTATTAGTTGTTTTGTACATCTATTTAACTATATCTACTTTACTTTCATTTAGTCTTTTTTTTTTTTTTTTTTTTTTTTTTTACATTTTTTGCCTATTGCAGCAGGAACATTTTAATCTAAATTCTTATTACGTAGACTTTTTTTAACAGATTATTAAGCCTTTTTGGATTCCTAAAAGACAAAGGAAGATAAGAAATAGACATAAGAAATAGGAACAACATGTTAAAAATGTATTGTCTGCCTCTTTGGTGTTAGATGATTTATGAATTTGACCTTTTCCCCTTTCTTATTTGGGTCACACAACCCTCTTAATATCCAAACCATCGGTAGCTGTCTTCAGGTACTGATCTAAGATGACACTAGAACATTTACATCAAATATTCTTATGAAAAGAGCTGTTCAAAAACCAGTGCCAAGAGGCAAGTTGCTCCTTCATGTGCAAGTTAACAACTCCACTGAAGCATTGAGGCTTTTATGTCAAGTTAGGCATTCATAAAAGAAAATAATTCAAATGTGCTCCACTGAGTTAGAAATCAGCAGGATTAATGTGGTACAGTACAGAAAAAAAACTCAAAAAGTGTTGCAAAAGGAATTTCTTGGTTAGACACGTAATAAAAACAAGTAAAAAAAACTATTTAAATAAAATATGTGATGTGTCACACAGGGACTTCCAGGAATGTCCTTTTATTGCTTTTCACCATAAATGATAAGAAAACCTACATTTGACAGTGTTTTACAGTAAAATGGCTGTGCAGTACTTTTTTTTTTTTTTCTTTCAATTAAAAAATTTACAGCTTTTCACTGCAGCATTTTTAGTTTTTTTTTGTTTTTTTCTGTGGAAAAAGTATTATTATTAATTATACAGTTGCTTTATTTTTAATCATACCATTGAACACTGAGCATCTACGTAAGTTTATTTTGCTAAATTTTATTAGAAAGGTTCAGTAACTGATCTCTGAAAGCAGCAGAGGGGTGCAAACATTTTATCAAATGTAATAAAGCCAGTATGACACTGTAACTTACCAAGAGCTCTGGAAAAGGCATGCTCTTCTATGCTTAAACTCCTTTTCATTTAACTCACATTTGAAAGTCTGTTCTAAATCCTCATTATTACCACCACAGCATGCAATCTACACATAATATATATACTTGCAGAACATTTAAGTTATATTAATTGCTAAACTCAACATATCTTTTTAACCTGAACTCGTTATTTACATCAGCAGAAGTTCCACCTGTGGCACTCAGTCTGCATAAACCCCAATGGAGAAGAGAATGCATGTGTGTGATAGTCTACTATACCTTTCACAAATACGTTTTGAGAGGTTTTGATACAGAGACAGGTGTAGGGATACCTGTTTGGTCCACATCTGTTTTCCATTTCGTGCATTCCAGGGATCCATACTGACAGGAGGCTCTGCGCTTTTCATCCATCGCACGCTACTGAAGCCTAATTTAACACGAATATCTTGACTTATCTGAGACAAGCAACGCAAGAAACCTCGCTAAAATAATGCAGCGGATCCAGCGGTTCTCGTTGCTGAGGAAAACAGCGTCAGCTGTGGATAACCAGACATCATTACGCAGCGGCAGCGGTTGAATTGCTGTTCGTGACTCTTTGACGACATCTTGTGGTCATCAAAACAACAACATTTTTTGTGCTGCCAGGGTATCTTTAAGATTATTTCATAATGCTTTTTCATCATCATCTTCTTAAAAAATGTGAAGGTTTTATACATTGCAGTTGTGTAAATAAATCAAGACCCAAGTTTGTAGCAGTTTTGTTGTCATTTGAAAATGCTACATTTATTTAGCATATTTATTTACAAAATCAAATCACAATATTTACAAAAACAGAGGTCAAATCAGCAATTGTGCAAAGTAGTGGCATAAATTAATGCCGTAAAACTAAAAGTAATAGAAGTGAATTAAACTTGGCCGATCGTATTGTGATTATATATTTGTTCTTTCAAATAAATGGTTGGAGTAACTGGAAGACTGGGACTATCAGATCAGAGCTGCTGGAAAAGAATCCCAAAATATAATTCAGAATGTACAGAGATTGAAGTCTGATCAAAATATTGGCACCACTTACTGTTTCAAAGAAAGATTTTCACGCAGCTTAATGCACAATACAACCTTTCAAAACGTGAACAATTTGTGTAACAATGGTGCTTTTTGACACATATCAATCACAGACAGTAATAAAAACTCATATCTTTGTTTTTGATGCTATAAAAACTTCCTACGGAAGGTCCCGAATGTAAACATGTATAGTGGGTTAAAAAAGCATTAAACAAAGAATGTATCAAAGATGTGCAAATCATTAAGCTAATGTCAGTTTCTCTGAAACACTTGGTCATATGGCATGCATTTTACAGTATGTTATACAGACATACTAATCACTGCACATTGTTACTGTTTTATACTGTAATAAACAGTTACTCTATTTTTCTGGCAAAAAATCTGTTGGCATCATGTGGAGAATTCTCTCCTTCATGTGTACTTATGAAGGAACAGGTTGATTGTTAAAGCAGAAAACAAGTTCAAGTAAATCTTAAGTCTCTGAGAAACTCAATACCGTGACTGCATTAGTGTTAGTGAGTTAGCTGTGTTACAGATTAAAATACTTCCTGGATCGATCAACTTGTGATTCAAAGAGAAAAGTATATAGTGCAGTAAAACCTGCTTGGTAAAGTGTCTTAGCTGATCATTTGACCACATGGCGACACTACCGCACAGTGCATTGTTTAAAACACAATACACATAACACACTGCAAGTGTCCAAAACTGGCCTTTGACAGCAAGCAGCCTTCATCCAGATCCTTGTTCGTTAGTCAATTATTCCAGCAAACGTGTTAACAGGCAAAGTCAATCCTTTGCTCATGTATTTGCTCAGTCCAGCATCACTGTCGCCTTCTGCCACGAACTTTGACTTTAAGGATTTTTGAATGTAATATCCAGGGTCTCGACATGGAGCAACCTCAATGCTGTGTTAGAAAATATAACACAATGCAAAGAAATCAATATCAATCTAAGACCAGAAAATGCATTATTTATTCTGTTTTTAAATCTTAATTATTTTTTAAAAAGTAAATCTTGGCTTCAAATTGTTTAGGAATACACTACTGTTCAAAAGTTTGAGGTCAGTAAGTTTCTTTTTTCATATGTAATATTTTTTTTCATAATAATTTTTTATTAGAACTAAATGCTGTTCTTTTGAACTGTGACAAAAATAAGAAATGTTTATTGAGCACCAAATCAACTTATTATAATGATTTCTAAAGGATCATGTGACACTAAAGACAGGAGTAATGGCTGCTGAAAATTCAGCTTTGCTATTAAAGGAATACATTTTTTGAATATATTAAAATAGGGTAATTCCGTGTCAAATCAACCACATTTTGAAAACTTCCCCAGCTCATGTACTGTATTGTGATGCAAGCCAAAATATTGAATATTTACTTAGTAATCCATTATTTTGTAGAGGGAGGACAAAACAGCAATTTTCACTTGAGATTCAGAGGCAAGTTACAGGGGGTAAAAATGACTTCAGAAAGATAGCAGAATCATAATGTTGACTTTAGCAATCTTTGTTGCATTATGTGCCAAATGGTGACCATTCCAAAATGGGGAAACAGCACTTTTCAAGTTTTTCTCCAAAGTTTGCATGCCTGTAATTCGAGAAGTATTAACAATATCTTAATGCACTTTTTAGATATAAGGTCTTTAAAAACGTTCCTTCTAGCATCTTTATTAAGACCCTGTATGGTTCCGTTCCAGAGATATTAGAATTTTAACATTGCTCCAGGAGTAAATTGTTCAAATGTACACATTTTCAGTGGTTAAAAACCAAATGTGGGTCAGCTTGAAAAAAAAAAAAGATATTTCTTTTCTTTTAAAGAGAAATGTCTGAAGAACAAATAATGTTGAAACTAGAGATCTTGTTTCCTTCTTTCAAAATAACTGCATTTAACATACCTGTCTACCAGTCCCATTAATATTATTTTTCCAAAGTTGCCTATAACTCATGTATTAATGCCTATAACCTTTAAGTATTAAAGATTTAGCGATTTAGCAATGTGATTTTAGATTCTAGTTGTTAATAAACTTTTCTTTTGGAATCTTAATTTTTACATCATTCAGTCCCAGAGATATGGGGATCTCAATTAGGCTCCATGTCTAAATTCTTAAATATTACCCATTTTCAGTGGTTGAAAACCAAATGTTAGTCACTTTGTATACAGCTGATACTTATTTGATTTAAAGAACAATGTCTGAAGATGAAATAATGTTGAAATTAGAATTATCTCTTGTTTCCCTCTATCAAAACAATTGCTTAAAATCAAAAATTTGAGCTGGGGAAGTTTTTTTTTTTACTACTGTTTTCACTGTATTTTTATGTAATAAATGTGAGCATAATGTACCTATTTCAAAAATACAAAAAAAATCTTTTTGGCCCTACAGTTTTGAATTTTAGAGTAGGTAATAGGCCTCTTGATTTAAAAGATGATAACATGCTTTGCAAATTGAATTTGATTTCTTACCTCTCAACATTCATAAATTTCCTTCGAAAGTCTTTGTCCAAGCGCACTGTGAAAGTTGATTTGTCTGGTGTTTTCAATTTAAAATTGCATGTTCTGATCTTTGTCTCCTAAAAATAAAAGGAAAAAAAAAATCACAGCATAAATATCTGAACTTGATCAGATATAAGAAATAATAAGATGTAAATATAGCTGCAAGCAGTAATTGCGGGGCCAAGCACTAGGTTGACAAGGCAGCAAGCATCAGAGCAATTAAAGCAATTAATAATTAAAGAAATTTAATTAACAAGAGCTCTGCCATTTTAAGAAAATTTTAGTCAAAATGGGTGAAAAATCATAAAAACGACCACTAGTAATTTGATTTAATGGACTATCACTTTTGACCAACAAGTGGCGCTGTTATCAGATTGATGTGGTGTGTTCAGTGTGAGGTGAAAATGGCACACACAAAGTTTGGTGTAAATATGCCAAAGCTTTGCGGAGATACAGCCTCAGATGCAGTTTGGCATCTTTCCAAAAAAATTTGTTGATGTGTTAACTGAAAAAGGTTTCGTATATCGACACGAAATCCATAACTTTTGTCAGCATGGTCTGAAGATGATCCGAGTCAAATTTGGTGAAAATCAGACCAACGGTCTAGGAGGAGTTTGAAAAAGTAGGTTTTCAACATTAATCAAAATGGCAGACAGGAAGTTCATCCAATTATGGCATAATTGGTATTTGTTCTAGGCATGATCCAAGGAATATATCAAGACAAGTTTCATTACAATAGGCTAATGTAAACAAAAGTTATTAGCATTTTTTTTAATTTCTTTTGGCCACAAGCCCCCAAGCTTTTTGAGTGCTGTCAGGGCATGGTGCCGAAGACACATACAGAGTTTCGTAATGAAAATTATGTATGGTTCGACTCGGCATGATGCACCAAATCTAAAGAGACCAGTTTTGTGATTTTTGGCCAAACCACTGAAAAGTTATAAGCAAAAGAGGCATTTTTCATATCTCCTGACCACTAGGTGGCACTGCGCCGAAACACTGCAGGTAGCCTCAGGTCGTGCTTGTTATAACACACACCAAGTTTGGTCTCAATACGCCAAACCGTTGTGGAGATATAGCCTCACGTAAATTTTTGCGCATTTTTCGTCAATTTTCTTCGTCCGTTTTTCGAGACAGTTTGACTAATTAACATGAATTCCATAACTTTTTGCCAGCATGGTCTAAAGATGATCTGAGCCAATTTTGGTGAAAATCGGACAAACCGTCTAGGACGAGTTCGAAAAAGTATTCAAGGATTCAGAGGAAAAAAAATTCATTCTGTGCCTTACGGTTCCAAAGTTATTAGCATAAACATGAGTAAAATTTTGGACAAGTGGTGGCGCTAGAGAGTTTGGGTTAGAGACTCCAAATTTGCTATGGTTAATGTTGGGACTGTCCTCTATCAGTGTGCCAAATTTCACAACTTTCCCGCAAACGGCTGCCATAGACTCAAGAGCGGAAGAAGAAGAAGAAGAAGACGTACGCCAACAGATACAATAGGTGCCTTCGCAGCTTCGGTGCTTGGCCCCTAATAAGATCTATCTATCTGTCTATCTATCTATCTATCTATCTATCTATCTATCTATCTATCTATCTATCTATCTATCAGTTCTGTTTATCAGCTGTGCAAATAATTGTGAAAGTGCAAATAATTGTTTTTATCAGCCAATACCAATTATTGGCAAATACATTGGTGCATCTCTAATAAATAAATAAATAAACAGTTGGTTTAGTTTTGGCTTAGTTGGACCTACCGTGATACTCTTTGGCTTTATGTCACTGAAAGTGACCGTTAGACAGTTGAGATCTACAAAGTGGAAAGAAAAGTCATTTATTTCAAACGGTCTAGCTTAAAGTTAATGTTTATCTAAACTGATTAACAGAAACAAAAACCTTTTTATTCAAATAATTAAACTTTACCTTCAGTTTTGTTTTGTGGTATTGCTGAAATCTGAGCGCCTGTGGTTCTGAGTGAGAATCCTCTCTCAACCTCCCTGTTGCTTAGCGACACCTAAAAGGAATGTGAAGGGCCATATGAGGTCAACTAAGATTTGCTGGTCACTTAATTTTTAATTCTACAAAAAATCTGGAATGTTTCTTTGTGACTAAAGAATGTCACTGACCGGAAAACCGACCAATCAGCAACAACAGCCATACTGTGTGACTAGACTAGTATTAAGTACTGTGTAAATACTCTGATAACAAAGACAGCATAAGTGACACTTACTTTTAGGTAGCTAAATGAGATCAGTGCCCCGCAGAGCTCGGCAGGCATCTTCTTCTGTTTACCAGTGTCTAAAGGACGAATGTAATATTGGCTAAATGAACTGATGGCCTAAATTTGGGGTGGCAATGACTGTACTTTTCCCAGATTTTGTTACTGAATACCTTTATGTATAGCTTGGGCCATTCTGAACTCTGGAAAATCCACTTCCAGGTCTGTGACAAAAACTTCTTCCACAGGTTCTTTGGACTTGTTGGAAAAATAAATCTGCAAAAATAGAAAGGAAAATACAAGAATAGTATGTTATATTTTAAAAAGGACTCTGTACATCATTCAACAGCCTAAATAAGGACCTACTCTGGCTTTCAAATCCTTTATGCGTATTTTATAACATATTTACTGGAAACTTCAGAGTAATTTAAAAAAGCTTAAAAATTTAAAAAAGTTTGTTCTACATGCAAACTTACTTGGTGACTAAATTAAACCTGATTCTCATGCCATCATAGCTGAAAAAATTTACAACGTAAAACATAACAAAAGGCCATTCATTCTCACCTTAATGTAGTAAATGTTGAAGTACACCGGCTGCTGTCCCATGCGCACGTAGTATGAGATGACGTCAGCTAAGAAAAGGTCAGATTCTTGTGGTTTGCCAGTGCTGGACTGGAAGATTAAAAATGAAAGAAAACAGAACCATTTGCATTTTAAGTTAATTATAATTTAAAGTTGTACTGACATCATTCATTGGGAGTGTTGTTTGATGACAGTTGAGGTCAAAAGTTTACATACACCTTGCAGAATCTGCAAAATGTTAATTATTTTACCAAAACAAGTAAGTACATTGCGTAAAAGTTTCAACAGAAATTACATTAAAATACATTTTAGATTACCATAAATGCTTTTCAGCATGCTAGGCAGCACAATTTGGCCATATTTCCAGGTACTTCCAATAGAAGTACTTATGAAATTACACAAAAAGATGTACTTAAATTCAAATTAAGTGGGTCAAAAAACAAAGCAAAACAAAACAAACACACACACACACACCAAAGTTCAGCATTTATTATAAATTTAAACTATGATTTATAACTATAATATTTTGATTGCAATGAAGACAAAAACATTACATTTAGTTTACTCTAGCATTAATTCACAAACTTCTTAATACACAAAGCAATAAACAGCCTTACTAAATTTGGAAAAATGAATGTGTAAGCCAAAATGGCATGAGGAACATGTTTTTTCACAATGAACAGTTGCTAGCTTTGCATTTACACAAGGAAATGATTTTAAAAAAAACCTGAAAGAGAAACTTTAAAACTTCCTCATTCCATACTGACTGACATAATCTTCTAAAAATACTTCTTACCCAAAAAATATTTCTTACCCAAGTATGGTTAACATGCTAAATATGTTTTAACATACCGTTCTTGCAAGATCAGGAATCATCTGGCCAAGGCTACAGACATTGCATTCGTACCACGGATCCATCATTCCAAGATAAGAGCCCAGAGCACAGATGCTATTGCTTGTTAAGGGCACGTTCTCCTAAAACAGATATTGTAAAATCATGCAAGTTCTGCTAAAATGGAAGTTGTACAGTGCACAGTGCACAAGTATTCATCACAGTACACTTGCTGAAGTTTCCTCTTAAAGGGAACGAAAGTGTATACTCTACTTACCCTCACAGGAGAAGCTGTAGATGACTGGCGAACAACAGGGATGTAGTACATTTGTAGGTTGACTTTCATAGTAAGAAACCGTCTTCTGGCTTCTCGTTTCCTGTGAATCAAAGCCAAAATGTTGCTGTCGAAACCTAATTCAATCATAACAAAGCCCTAAACACAGTGGTGGGAAAGCGTTTAGGGATCTGATGATCTTAGAACAAGGAAACATACAGAAAACTTCCTTTTTACAGAGAATTAAGAGGCTTCTTCAACTGACAGACAATACTTTATGCTCTAATACAACAACATAAGCCAAGTTATTTTAACTGACAGTTTTTTGAACATTGTTTTGAGTCCTTTTTCAGAATATTGTCCCCTTAAAGATGTTACACCAAAAATGTCAGTGTTAATAGCAAGAATTGGACCTTAAAATAAAGTGTGACCGATAACTCTATTAAAATTTGCTGTTATTGTGATATGGTAAGGTTAGTTCATGTTGTAAAATGTCATGAGATGCAACTCCCTAAAATGTAATGGCATTTATGAACTAATAATTTGCAAAATTTGTCTTTGAGTAAGATAATAACAGATGACATAATGCCTCATACCTTAACCAGTAGTATGCCCTGGCTAGCCTTCCCACTGCCCGGTCATCTCCCATCACCACTATTTTAGCAGTGTAGTCCCGTTCTTCCTTGGGCAAGGTTGTACTACTGTTTCCTGCTCTCCTCTGCAGTGTGCTACTGCTGCCAGCTGTGCCCGTCTCCTCCAGTACGTCCTGCATCAGAGCCATGCTGTCGGTGACTGTTGGCTTCACCTTAATTCCTCCCCGTCGCGAGAGTCGCCCACTGGTAATTTCAGGCTTTAAGGTTCTTCCTCCAATAAATTCCATATCAGAAGCCTCAGTTCCTTGCATGTCACGCTCTATACCACTATCCGTCGACATGATAGAGTGCCGTGGCATGTCTGAGTTGAGGTCTGTGGGGAAGTCTGACATATAGAAGTCTTCTGAACTCATAAGGCTTTCGCTAATCGATCCAGAACGAATGAATTTGGCCAGTTCTCTCCCTGTGACAGACAGGATGAAAAAATATGTATTTTAGTGAACAGTCACAGCATAGTAACTCCCTTGGGTTTAGATGAGTTTATGTATGGTAAGATCTATTTTGTTCTAACCCTAAAAAAATACTTTTGTTGCTGTAATCTAATGTCTTATTTTTGACTTTAATAAAAGTCCCTATGTAAATGTAGAAGTTACTATAATAAGCACGTTGTAGGTTTCCTGGAAAAAAATATTTTTCCTGGAAATGCATATTTTACTGTGTAGTAATTTCACTGTTATGTCCTTTAGAGTATGAGATCATGAGATGAGATCGCATGAGATCTCAACAATGTCACAAACTATGCTCAGTTTAAAAGCTACCAAAGTTTGCAATCAATCAACGCATTCAGTGGAATCAATCAGTCAGTGTCAACGGCTATTAACAATAATCTACATGTACACTAACAAAAGAAAGCCGTAATCAGTAGCTAGGACAAATGCATGGAGAGTTAAGGACACCAGATTTTACTTTTGACTTAGCTACTCAAGTTGAAATAAACAAACGTATCCTTTTTCCCATCACATATCTATGGAAGCCCATTTCCACCAGTGAATAGAAAATAGAGAATAGAGGGTGAATAGAGGGTTATTTGCGTATTATTATTATTATTTTAAAATAATTACTCGCAATTACCAGTTTATATCACACAATTTTCTCGCAGTTCTGACTTCTTTTTTTTAGAACTGTGAGACAACTTGTGATATAAACTCACAACTGTGAGAAATAAAGACAGAATTGCGAGATAAAAACTCACAACTCTGACTTTTTTCTTGCAAATGCGAGTTTGTATCTCACATTTTACAATTTAGATTTTTTTCTCACAATTCTCACTTTTTTTCTCAGAACTGTGAGATAATTCTGACTTTTATCCTTTAGAACTGCATGATATAAACTCAAAATTGCGAAAAAGTCCATTTCGAGATTAAAACTCACAACTCTTTTTTTCTTGCAAATGCGAGTTTGTATCTCACAATTCTGAATTTTGTCTCGCAATTCTGACTTTTCTCAAGCAATTTCTCAGAACTGCAAGTTTATATCTCACAATTCTGAAAACAAATTACTTAAATGTCCTAATTAAACTATGGCCTAATCCTGGCTTAGTATAAACTCGGTCTGTGAAACCAGGCCAAAATGTTGCAATAATTTTTTATTTATTTATTTTTTTTTAACATATTTTATTCACTGCTGGAAACTGGTTTCCATACATATCAGCTTGTTTATATTAAATTTAAAAAGAAGAAACTGTTCCAAAAAAAAGTGTTTTAAGAGGCATTTAATAGCTCTGTAATTGAAACTGGATGTGGTCCATCAAGAATCTATGTGGACAACTTTACTGATCTCCAGGTTCAAGATGGTTAGGGGTGGGCTTTAGGGATCCCAATAAGGAAGCATTAATGTATGATTTCAATAAATAAACACCGAATAGGTTAATATTATTGCATACTGTTTTATAATGTACTACAATACACTGAGGTGCAAATTGTATCTGACACTAAGTGTAAATTGCATCTAATTTACCCTATTATCTTGCAGTGCTATTAGTGCAGACAGCCCCTGCCAAAATATTTTAGTAAATAAATCCCACTTACAGAGCTCCTCCTCCTCCCACCACAGATGGAAACTCATCTCCGGATTGGGAAGCGGAACATCGCACAGGGAGCCGCTGGACAATAGACCTGAAACCCAAAACCGTCACAATGACACCACAAACAAATCCTGCTTCCTGATCCGGCTACACAAGTTGAATATCAAAAAAGGAGGAAAAAATAAAAAAATATCTAGGTCTTTTACTAAGGGAAAAAAGTTATTTTGGTACAGATGGAGTTGGTCAAGCATATTTGTTTGTGTTTGTGAGAGAGTATAGATAAAGATATAGAAACAGTGGAGAATAGAATAGAATAGAATTTTAGTGTAGTGTACCTTTATTGGTGTCATGTAGGATCTGTAAGTATAACTCTTGTAGTTTCTGCCTGATCTGACCATGATCACCTCTGTTACCGTCTGTGCTCTGGTCCACTGCTGCAAGCACTTCATTAAAGTACGACTCCACATCCTGGTCCTGACATATGCACAGACAGATAATCAGACACACAAACACCTCCACAGAAAGCCACACAGCATGAAATCACACATGCAGATGCACACACAAACATACAGCCATAATTCACATAGACACATATGGGATGTCCTGTGGATGTCCTTTCCTGTTGCTTTGAGTTTGCTGAAAATAAACTGCAGACAGCTGACGTGTGGACAGAGACAGAGAGATGCTGACCTGCAATAAATGCTCGCCCTTTGTCTCCATCATTGTATAGTCTTACAACTAAAATTATAGAGTACTAGACTGTTATACACAGGTTAAATGTAGGCACAGATCATTTCCCATTCATTTAGAATAATTAATCCCTTCTCCTCACAGAAACTATTCAGCTGAGGGACAGTTTTGACTAGGTAAGAGCAAAATGGCATGTTGCACTGTGTCCAAGGGCTCAATTTTGATTCATAGCTGGTTGTTGTGAAAAAATGTAGCATCTGAATATTTGCACTCTTGACCCATACTCAATACAGAAGGATTTGATAAATGGTGCTGCCTGGAAAACATCAATTCTGAGCATATGGGGTATACTAGAAAAGTGAATCAATCAACTCTGTACAGATACAGATACTAGTGCTGTCAATCAATTACAAAAAAATTAACTAATTAATTGCAGATTTTTTTTTCTGAGATTAATCACGATTAATCCCACCAAACATTAACGTTTTTAAATATACTTTTATATTGCAAAAATTTCACATTCATTTTTCAAAGTAATGTAGAAACAACATAAAGACAGCATATTTTAAAATAATATTTGTATCGCTGATACCAGGGTTGCCAGGTTTTCACAACAAAACCCGCCCAATTGCTACTCAAAACTAGCCCAATCACATTTCGAAGGGAGTTCCAGGGGGTAAAATACACATTTTGTGGTGGGGTTCCTCTGGTAAAATTAACATTCCCGGGGCTAAATATTACACTACTGGGGTCGCTTTAACCCGCTGACATGAAAAACAACCCGCGGCAACAGTATGAAAGTAACCCAATACTTGGCAACACTGACTGAAGCAATGTTACCGATGTGTCTAGAAAACTGTTATTTTTTTCCTAATATGTAACCATATAGCCATTCAACATTACATTATAATTGAGGGCTAACAATTTTAACATGTATTATGTTTAAAAAATGTATTATGTTTAGAAAATAACTTCTAATTTAAGTTAACTTAAAACAATCTTCACATAAACACACTGTTTACCTATGACCTTCAGCAATTATGAAATATACAGAAAGTTATCAAACGCTAAATACTAAATTAAATATATATGAATTATTAAAGCAACTTAAGTTATTGATTTCCTCTTTTTCTTTTGTTCTTTGATTAACAGACATCACAGAAGCTGGGTTATTAGTTTATTTGGCTGCTATTACTTTAAGAGCTGCCACTGCTAAACATGATGCAGATCTGAGACGCATGCTTGTAGTTTAATTTGTGCTTTAATATGAAAACTAATATACGTAGCCACATTTGTGCGTGCAATTGAAGCGTGCATGCTACAGGCACAGTATAATGGCTGACAGGAAAGATAAATTTGTTTTACTGACACATGATTTGACAACGTCTCATCTAACCACAGTTCACTGTTGTTCTGCTGAAGCTCCCTTGTCACCCGTACTGTTTCCGCACTCGTTTAATTGGGCCTGTCGCTAAGGCGAAGTGGATTGCACATCTGAAGAGTTTTCCGTTTGATGTGGTCATAAAGACGTTCTGCGACTAAATAAATCCACTTCTTGTCAATTAATAGAGACAGAAGCAGCAATTGTGAGTGGGGTGGCCAAGCCTAGCCTTTCCCACGTTAACTGCGTTAAATATTTTAAACTGGAAAAATTACTCGCCTGCGTTAATGCACTAATTTTGACAGCGCTAGCAGATACATAACAAATACATAACAGGACCTAAACTATCATTCAGAAGTTTGGGGTCAGTATGGGTTTTTATTGTTTTATTGTCTCTTATGCCAATTAGGGCATATTCTAAGACCCTCCTTCCTCAATTGGGATCATTTGAAGCTGCATTTAAACTGCATTTTGTAAGTTTAAATTTGTGGGCACCACAGAAGGCCATTATATGGAGAACCTTCCTGAATTTTTTTTCCTGAAGACAGAAAGACATGGGCATCTTGGATGTCAAGGGGGTGGGTAAATCTGTAAATTTTTGTTCTGCAAGTTAACTTTTCCTTTAAGAAACATTTGTTATTATTATGACAACTGAAAAAAATAGTGCTGTTAATTATTTGCATGAAGACTGTGGTACTTTTTTAGAAAGTTTTAAAAGAATGGCATTTATAAAAAATAAACATTACTTGTAACAATGTAAAAGTAACTTTTCTATAATTCAGTGCATCCTTTCTTAATACATTTCAGAAGAACCTTTCATAAACTTATCCCAAACTTCTTCAATTGCAACTAGATTATATTATATTGTTCGTTTTACTGGATGTATTAAAAAAAAAAGAGTAATTTATGCACCATCAAAATGTTTTTACTCTGTATGCATTACTTACTTACTTTCCAGTTTTTTTTTTGGATACCACAGGACTTTTATTATTTAGACAAAACCAGATAAAACGCATGTCAAAAATATTTGTATTCCACAGAAGTCTTTGTGTTCCATAGAAGAGAGTCATTAAAGTTTGAAGATCTAAGATTTGGTAGTCAACTTCTTAGATATGCTTGTCCAAAACTAGCTTTTCTAGATAACATCACTGACCTGTAATGCATCATTGAGAGCGGACCCATGGCAATTCTCTCCCAGTACCGCTTGAAGACTGTGTTGCACTACACAGCGCATCAAGCTCAATGGGTTCCGGAACATTCCTTGAGCCTCAATGTCAGCCTTCAGAACAGTGCTGAGAGACTCAGAAAATACTGCAGGATCCGCAAACACAAACACCCTAAACATGGCAGACACAGAACACAGCCATGAAAAACTCACAAACACAATTATTCACACAGAAAGATAGAGAAAACCTGACATGAGGTTTATTTGATAAAGCTTCCTGCTGACTTCAGCAGCCACATCAACCTCACAATGAAGACTGGAAGCAATTTATTACCAGTTCAAAACAATCAGCAACTTAGTAAAGGCCGTAATGATAACAGGCTTTGAGATATTTGGATTCACAACGTATTAGAACGGTTGACTTCACAAATAATTACTGTGCTGGTTTTCCCTGTCTGTGTTATATGGTGCTGTATTAGAAAAGTGCACACCTAGACCAACTAAAGAAATAATTTTTGTTTTGTTTTTTTATAACAAGCCCTGGCAACAATGTTTTCCTTGTTCCTTTAGTCTTAGCTATGATTATAGCTTTAGATAATTAGAAACCCTCATTCGAAAGTGTTCCAAAACGGAAATATCTGGTAGTACAGGTTTGAACAATTAGCAAGCAGAAACTCCACTCAGAGATATACTGTCAAACACTACAGCAGTATAAACAACACTTTAAAAAGAAAGATTAGGGCCCTGATTGCTCCAAAATGACAAATGGCGCTAGACCTTTGGTATAAATAACCATGTTTACATACAGTAGGTGTGCTAGTAGAGTAACCACAGATGTAGTAAATCATTATTAATACAGACATGCTCCACTAATGTTTAACAACCAGAAAATAGCTAAGTAACACAATACTTAAACACAATAAGGTATTACAAACTCACACTGAACAATTTATTTTAATTATACTAATAAATATACTATTGCTCAGTGATAAATTCATTCATTCATTGATAATACAATAATTTCTTAAAATTTTAATGTATTAAAGGAGAACTCCACTTCCAGAACTACAATTTACAAATAATTTACTCACCCCCTTGTCATCCAAGATGTTTGTGTCTTTCTGTCTAAGAAATTATGGTTTTTGAGGAAAGCATTTCAGGATTTTTCTCCATATAATGGAGAATTCATTGGTGCCCCGATTTTGAACTTCCAAAATGCAGTTTAAATGCAGCTTCAAAGGGCTCTAAACAATCCCAGCTGAGGAAGAAGGGTCTTATCTAGTGAAACGATCGGTCATTTTCTTTTAAAAATTAAAAATTTGTATACTTTTTAAAGCTCATGTAGCACAGGCTCTGGGATGCGCGTCCACGACGCTACGAATCAAGTCAAGTTTATAGTCTGTGTACTCAAAAAGGTAGAGTATGGTGAAAAACTCCATCTTATTTTCTCGTACAACTTCAGAATCATCTGACATAGTTGTACCTTTTTGTTTGTTAACAGCATTTGACTTACTTGCACTTCCTTAGTCTTTGCAAATTTGCTTTGTAAACACTGGGTCTGTAGTTCTGCCTACGTTCCGTGTGACCTTTTGACCTGATTCAACAGTACGTAACGTTGTGAACGCGCATCCAAGAGCCTGTGCTACACAAGTTTTGTTCTTAAAAAGTAAACAAACGTTTATTTTCCAAAAAAAATTGGCCAATCATTTCGCTAGATAAGACCCTTCTTCCTCAGCTGTGATCGTTTAGAGCCCTTTGTAGCTGCATTTAAACTACATTTTGGAAGTTCAAAATCGGGACACCAATGAAGTCCATTATATGGAGAAAAATCCTGAAATGTTTTCCTCAAAAACCATAATTTCTTCACGACTGAAGACAGAAAGACATGAACATCTTGGATGAGGGGGTGAGTAAATTATTTGTAAATTGTTATTCTGGAAGTGTAGTTCTCCTTTAATATATACATATAAAACTAAAAACTCTCCAGCAATCTGTCACTAACATGAAACGGCAGTTAGAAACAACAACAATCAAATCAATTCTGATGAACAAAGTCAAGTCTTTCTCTATATTTCTCTCTTACTGGAAAAAAGATTCAGTTAAATATATATTATAATTAGGGAAGAAAAGACGGTTGCAATTTCTGTTTTATGACAACATAATTGTGTAGAACATACTACATTGTCTAAATTTTAAACAATATTTTGAATGTTTAAAACTTCTTTTGATAAACAGTGAGTGTTTGTGCTATATTTGCCACTTATTTTTAATATAAGGCATTAAACATTAAACATTAAATATGACTTAAGTGTTCAATACTTCTAGGGATCACTCCAGGTTAATGAACTATATTAGAAGTAGTGTGATGACAACGATGATGATAATAGAGCCCTCACACAAAAGTTCACAGATCAGGGAAAAGGCATGTTTACGAATTAAAGTTTCGCTCTGACATTGACTTACCTCTCCTGCTGAGGATAGTGTTCATTTTTCAGACTTTGTTCTGCAATTACCCTTTTCTGATACAAAAGGCCTGTGAGAAAAGAAACAATGCTCATCAGACATACAGCGATCATTTTTCTTGTTTATAACTTGACTGGCCGATAAGTTTTCTCGACTGCAAGCCAAGAAAAAAAAAACTAAGCACGCTTGTCGTGTTTTGTTTGAGGAAAGTGATAAAATAAAAACCCACAAACCTGGAGCAAATCGTTCTGCTTTCATTTGGCCAGCATAACTAAGGCCCACAGTGCAGTAGGGCTGAGGCAGAGTCAACAACCTCTTGCAGAAGTCATAAACTCTTTTATAGAGGTCATCAGGTATGTATACAGTCTGCAAAGAAACATAAGGAAGTCATGCAAGACGCTAGGGTCTTCTACAGTTCTTGTTTAGGGATCAAATTTAAATCTCTTAGAAATAAAGGTACAAAATCTGTCACTGGGCGGTACCTTTTTAAAAGCTATATGTTTGTACATAAAGGGTTCATTTTGGCACCATACAGGTAGATATTAGATACAAATGTCACGAGTCTGGTCCTGGTCTTCGGTCCACTCGCCACCGGAGGTCGCCTTGCCATTACACGGGGTGCACTATACCCCGGACTACCTTTCCCATGCTCCACCTCACTCACCGTGCTCACAGCTGCAGCCAATCACGAACAGCATAAATATGAGGCCCTTCCCACTATTCTGGGCAAAGTATTGTACAGTGTTTAGCACTCGTCCTATGTTAGCTGCATTACGGAGCCCTTTCCTAGTTTCCATGTCTAGTTATTTCTTGTGATCTAGTTTTGTCATTCGTGTCTTGCCCGTCATGTATTTATCCTTTGTCTTGTCACAGACTCTGTTCGCCCCCTCATATATGGACTCAAGCCTGTCTGGAATACCCGTTTGCCTCGCCTCTAATATTACGTTCGCCGTTGATCAGCCCTCGCCTATTCGTGGAATACTCTTGTGTCTTGCTGTCTGTAAACCTGTTTGTGTTCGGCCCAGCCTGTTTATGACCATGTCTCTGTCTAATGTCAATAAAAGCTTGCATATGGATCCCCCCACTCCGCGCCCTCCGTAACAACAAAAGTGTATCTTCTGAAAAGGTACAGTCCCAGTGAAAGCTTTTGTACCTTTATTTCTGAGAATGTATGAAAAAGAACAGCTTTGACACTCTGATGGATAGATGATGTCCAAATTTTCATTTTCTAGCAAATGTCCTTTAGAAGGTGCAAACTGATTAAACCGACAAAAACTTTTTTCTGGAAATAACACTTCTGTGTGTATACAAGCGAACAAACACAGACTCAGATCACTGTAGGTGATTTCTCGTCTCCAAGACATCTTTAACTAAGCAAATGAGCCAATGTCTAAAACAGTGTTTTCAACTGGTTGCTCTGTTCTGATATAATCATATAAGATCCCATACTTCACACAGCTTTTTGCATTCTATAGATAAACTATATAGGTTTATCAAAAATATGTTTTGTTGCAGATGTCAAAAACTGTGCAAGTTAAAATGTTTCAAAGCTATATGTTATATAAGTTCAAAGAAATTTAAAGGATTAGTTCACTTCCAGAACCAAAATTTACAGAAAATGCACTCACCCACTTGTCATCCACGATGTTCATGTCTTTCTTTCTTCAGTCGTAAAGAAATTATGCTCTTTGAGGAAAACATTTCAGGATTCTTTCCATGTAATGGACTTCTATGGTGCCCCCAAATTTGAACTTCCAAAATGTAGTTTAAATGCAGCTTCAAAGGCCTCTAAATTATCGCAGACAAGAAAAAAGGGTCTTATCTAGCAAAACGATGTTTTTTTTGTTTGTTTTTTTATTACAATATTTATATACGTTGTAACCTCAAACGCTTGTCTCATCTACCTTCGTGTGAAGTTTGCTATTTCTTATCATGACAGTTAAAAACCCCCCCATCTCATTTTCTCCTCCAGCTTCAAAATTGTCCTACATCGCTGCAGAAGTACCAACCCAGTGTTTACAAAATGAACATGCAAAGAAGATCAAACACGCTTCACAAAAAAAAAGGTAAAAACAGCGATGTAGGATGATTTTGAAGTTGGAGGAGAAAATGAGATGGGAGTTTTGAAACGTACCCAAACTGTCATGACCGGAAAAAGCAGTTCACACAGAGCTAGAAAAGACAGGGCTTGAGGTTAAAAAGTATAGAAATTGTAATTTATTCTTAGAAAATAACCGATCGTTCCGCTAGATAAGACCCTTCTTCCTCGGCTGGGATCATTTAGAGCAGGGGTATCAAACTCAGTTCCTGGAGGGTGTTGTAAACTTTTTCTTAGAGACCAGGAGACGTTTTGGATATCTTGTAGCAGAAATTTCTCTTTATTCAGATACTTGTTGCATGGTGCTGCAGTCATCAAAAAGTCGTCTAACTAAGGCAGTGATACATTGTAGTTTATATACATTTAGTAGGTGGGCCTTAGAGATATTGACACAGTACTCAGAGGTGACATCCTTTGATCAGATCAAGAACAGAGGATGCAGGACATTACCCTTCCCCCAACTGTAACACCTCAGCAGACCTATCCAAATAATCATAATGACATCACCAAATGGTTTGAGCACCATAGTTGCGGGAACTAAGACTGTATCAACATCACAAGAATAAGTCACGAGAACTAAAACTTTGCAAACAGATGCCATTATGTTTACATTAAATGCCCAATACAATATAGATCACCTTAGATTTTTATATGTTAGGATGTGGGATCTGCAGATATTTAACAGATCCTTAAATTTGTAATCCCACAAGGGCCGCAGCCCTGCAGAGTTCTGTTCCAACACACATACTATGCAGTTTTCAATTAAGCCTGAAGGACTTAATTAGTTGGATCAGGTGTGTTTAATTAGGGTTGCATCTAAACTCTGCAGGGCTGCGGCCCTCCTGGACTGCTGTTTGACACCCCTGATTTAGAGCCTTTTGAATCTGCATTTAAATTGCATTTTGGAAGTTCAAATTTGTGGGCACCATAGAAGTCCATTACATGGAAAGAAATCCAGAAATGTTTTCCTCACAAAACATAATTTCTTTATGACAGAAGAAAGAAAGACATGAATATCTTGGATGACTGTCAAAATCAGCTGAGAATCACTAGTCTAAAAGTAAAATTAAGTTAAAAGATATAAGAGTAGTCATCCTTTCTCTTACCTGCATTACAGCATATATGAGTGTATTAAGCAGAGGAATGAGATGCTTCTTGCAGTCAGTTCTTTCAGCCTGTATATAAAAAGAAGGAAAATCATTCAAGGAAATATTCTCTATCTATCAAATCATTCAATAATTCATATAAATTATTTGATAAATCATACAGTTGTCATTTGTGTGTTGAAATTATGTTAATCATCATTAATTAGAGTTAATTCACTGTTATTATTGTTTAACTATCCCATTATTGTTAACTGTTATTATAATAAATTAACTCTTTATTCTTAGTGACAGTAGTGACAGATAAACATTTCAAGTTTTTCAGGCCAGTACCTTCAAGTAACATTGTCATAATACACCCTATTCATTTAAATTCAGTAGTTTTTATGTAGCACTAACTGAACTTGCTCGAACCATTATGTCAATCACTAAAATAGGAATTGTACTGTTATATTTCAACAAACATTATGCCATAGAAACTGGTGACTCACTCGTTCTAGTTCCTTGATGGCCACTCTCACCAAAGCCAGACTCCTGAGAGAACTGTCCTGCACTTTCTTATGTAATGTCCATCTCAGCATCCCTGCAGAATGAACAAAAATGAACAGCTCTTATATACAACAAACTAGAATATTCATGTGACAGATTTCGTACTTTGAAACTATCAGTTGAAAATGGTACCCCAGTTGTTACATGAAACTAATGCTTACAGAGTAGTGTGACTTGTAAGCATCAGTAACATCAACAGATGACATGACTGATTAGATTGTAGATTGTGGTTCTTAAAGAAACTGTGTCTATTTTAGCCTGTCTTTTTCTTCACATAGTATGTACACTTTCAGAAATAAAAGTATAAAAGCTGTTTTCAAAAGATGCACCTTTGTATGTAAAGCATACTGGTATCTTAAAGGTACATATTAGTATCTAAAGTGTACATATTAGTACCTAAAAAGTACAAAAGTGTACCTTTAGAAAATGTACTGCCCCAGTGACAGCTTTTGTACCTTTTTGTACGAAAATCAACTGCATCTAGGTTTGGACTTCAGGTGTATGTGTGTCGTTGTGTGTAATTTGTAAGTGTAAGTCATACCTTTGTTGACAGTTTGTTGCTCAAGGTCCATTTCTCTCATAATGGTTAGCAGGCTACGGTAGATTTCGGATTCAATGGCAGCATATTCCACTTTTTAAAAAGAAGCCAACAACATAACATTTAAATGCTGATATAAATGAAATGACATGTGTGAGATACAAAGTTTGGGGTCAGTTGGAAAGCTGATGAAAATAATGTTTTTTAACTGTCCTAAAATGTGTCACTGAGAACTGGAGTAACAGCTGCTGAAAACTGAGCTTTGCTATTATTGAAATGAACTGCATTTTAAAATATATTAAAATATAAAACGGTTATTTCAAATTGTAATAATATTCACAATATTACCTGTTTTACAGCCTAAGCATAAGAAACTTTGGTCACACTTTATTTTAAGGTCCAATTCTCGCTATTAACATACTATTAACTATGACTTTTGCCTCAGTAAACTACTAATTTGCTGCTTTTTAGTAGTTAGTACGGTAGTTGTTAGGTTTAGGTATTGGGCTGGATTAGGGATGTAGAATATGGTCATGCAGAACATGTGCTTTATAAGTACTAATAAACAGCCAATATGTTATTAATAAGCATGCTAATAAGCAACTACACTGTAAAAAATAAAAAAAAAAACACAATTTGTTGAGTCAGCTTAAAATAATTAGTTACTCTGCTGCCTTAAAATTTTAAGTTCAGTCAACTAAAATAAGTTTAGTCAACTTGAAATGTTAAGTAACAACTTAGATATTTGTGTTTGTTAAACTTAACAGATGGCTAAGTAACCCAGCTGCCTTAAAATTTTAAGTTGATTCAACTCAAATATCTGAGTTGTCACTTAGTATAATTTAACATTTCAAGTTGAATAAACTTTGACCCAACAAATTGTTTTTTACAGTGTAGTTAAAAGTGAGAATTGTTCCCTATACTAAAGTGTTAATGAAACTTTCAAAATCATTAAAAAAACACTCCCAAAATTTTGAATGGTACTCAAATGGATAATCAAATATTAACCTCTTAACTGTCACCTGTGCCCTCAGAGGGATGCCTAGGTTTACTTCACTATATTACAATTAAATCCTAAATATAATCATGACAAACTATATTGTTGAAAGGTCTAAGGCTCCTAAATAGATATTTTAGGACTGTTCTTTGTTACAAATTATGTAGGAACAGTAATAGATTAATTTATGACAAGAGTGAAGCTCAAAAATCTGCATCATAACAGGTGTTCCAACCTTTGTCACATCACAACCTTTTCCCTATTACTTTTTTGATAAATTATCAAAATTCACCTTTTAAAAAAGGATTTTAAAATTGGACTTCAAAATCATATAACAAAATGTATTTGTTCATGAATTCTAACAATTTAAGATAGTTTATAATGTAATTTCATGACTATGTTTAAAAATGGGGGTGACAGTTAAAGGGTTAAAACAGCGATATGTCAAAAAGCATCTTTTGTTACTTATAATTTACAAAAAAATTCTCCAAAAGGTGTAACACTCACCTGCCGAGTCCATATTAATACTGCTAGAATTTCTCCAGGACGCCATACTGTGGCTTGGTCCTTACATACTGAGGTAAATAGAAATAATCACTGCTGTGATTGCTGGCACAAAGACAAAAAATATTCCGAACATTATTATATAAAATTAAAAGAGAAAATGAACACATTACATTTGCAAATCACTATCATCATTTACTCACTCTAAGAAAATGACCAAACAGTGAACACCAAAGAACATAATTTGTGGAACATCTGAGTCCAAACAACACTGGACCACACTGAATGTCATTGACGGAAAAAAAACCACACACTGACATTTGCTGGGATTTTACAAAATAAATTCTTTTGTGCTCCACAGATGAAAGAACTCCATACATGTTTTGAATGACTTAAGCGTGAATAAATGTTTTGCCCAACTATCCCTTTAATGTGCTGGTCACATTAATCTGACTCATTCTTCTATTTTCCACTTCATCATGCTGAAACATTATCTTAAATTGCATATTTTTGAGCTTATAAAACAGTTCAAGTATCAGGTTATTTTAGCATGATTACATGCACTCTGTGTTACAGTAAACTCTTTACTGTAATTGATAGCTCAGGTTGTGTACTAAAAAGCAAACACACTTGCACATGACCATGGCTAACAGTCTCAGGTGCACTTTTACCCACTACTGATTACACAAGAAAACTTCCCCTTCATTTCACCCTCTCAGATACGGTTTATAACTGACCAGAAACGCAATGCAAATAATAACTGTTCCGTTGCTAAGACACTTTAAGTCACAACAGAATCGACTTCCAAGAAACTACGATATCCAAAACCCAGAACGAGTGCGAAAAAAGCATGCAAACCAAATAACTGAAACTGAACAAAGGGCCCTTTTTAAGTGACCGACACAGCTCGTAATTATGCAACTTTCCGATAGCTTGGTTTCTCAGTGCTGAACTCAGAATCACACTTCACAGTAATCAGCAACTGTCTGTTAAGTGCAATACAATGCTGAAGTCTAAGAAAAAGAAGTCTACCGCCTTACCTTTCGTCTTTGTGAGACTATCAGTGGACTACATCATATGGCAAATGAATAAAAACTTGTGCTGGCCAAACAGTCAGAGTGAGAGCTGCACACTGTGTAACACTTCCTCTAACTGCTGCGGCTGTCACTGAGGACAACTGCAACTCTGACTCAAAGCTGAGTGAACGTGAGGGAGGGACGAGAAACGAGAGAGAGAGAGAGAGAGAGTTTGACAGAGGCATGGCAGAGGAAAGTTTCGAAGGAGGATCAGGGGAGAAAGGGTGGCTGAATGTGTGAAAGAACAGATGCGGAGTGGGTGTGTGGACACACTGAAGGGAAAGTCCTTTCAATATGTTTGTTTAATGTATCACTCTAATTACAAACAACACCCTGATCTGGATTTTGAACAAGTTCAGCATGAACTTTCATATCTAGCCAAACAACGTGATGCATACACAAATGTGGTCTGGTTAAGCCTAGTGCTGCACACAAAGATTAAGCCCCTGATCCTTGCACAAAAAGGCACTGAACTAGTGAAGAGAAACAAGGTCAAGAGCGCTGTATCAGCACAGAAAGCAGCTCGCTGAACCACAGGCTTCCTGCCACTCACTTGGCCCTTACTCTCAGAGAGACAGTAGATGACAGGACCTGACACATATCCTGTCCCCATAAATGTGGGGGCGGACCACACACAAGACTGAGATATATTTAGTACCAGTCTAGAGAAAAAGTTACGCTTACAAACTTTTACTTTCCCACCTTATGTTTAGTCTTTACTTCTAAAATCCCTCTATAAACATTGGTAATAACCCTGGTGTGGAGATTATTAGGAAGGTCAGTGACAAGTGTTCTTAAGCTAAAGAGCAAAAAACACCTTTTTAAAATCTAGTTAAAATATATATTTTTATAGTTTATAGAAATTTATTTTTTGTATTTTTGCTCCATAGTTTTTTGAAAAATATTTAATTTACATTAAGTAATATAAATTTTAGATTGTACTTACTCCCGGAATTTATGTGTAATCATTATTTTCAAAAGGTTTTACAAATGTTAATACGAAGTAATTTTTTTTTTTTTTTTTTTAAATAATAATAATAATGAACATCACATATGCTGATACACTTTTTGGGGTTATTTTATGGGTTAGGGTTTATTCTTGATATGAAGCAATAGTTGTAAAAATAATCATTTTGATCAGAAAAACATCAAAGTTTGACAGTCTCGACATTATTATCTAACAGCAGTATAGCACTTGTGGTTCATAGACATGCAAGACATTCAAGGTTGCCAGATCCCTGAAAAATTTCCAGCCCACTAAAACCCCACCCAAAAGGATTGAAAACCAGCGCAATTTTCCTACGGGATTCCCATTATGGGCCCTTAAATAAACAGTTTAATTTTGCTTAAATTTTAATCTTAATTTATTTTTTTTTTTTTTTTTTGATTGATTATTGTTGGCATGTTTACATCAAGGCATGTTTACATGTAGGGTGCATATTTAACCATTTAATATATTTTATTTCTCTTCAGTTACTTAGTTTTTACATTTTGGCATGTCACCCAAAAATAAAAATTCTGTCATCATTTATTCACTCTGATGCTGTTCCAAACCTGAATGAGTTTATTTTTCTGCTAAACTAAAGAATTTGTGTACCAAACAGTTGCTGGTCCCCACTGACTTCCATAGTATTTTATTTATGTATTTATTTAAATCAGTGGGGCCCATTGATTGTTTGGTTATTTGAAATATCTTCTTTTTATGTTCGACAAAAGAAAGAAAATAATACAGGTTTGGAACAACTTGAGGGTAAGCAAATGATCACAGATTTTTCTTTTTTTTTTTCTTTCTTTTTTTAGGTGATATACCTTTAATTCTTCTTTTTCTTTGTGTTTGATTTTTTAGCTCTTTGCATGATAAATTCTAACACTGTTACAAAATAAATAGTTTAAAATGTAACATATAAATATGAATAACACAGTGACAATGTAATATGCTGACACAGCCATCCATAAAAGCAACTTTACTGATCATGTCAAATCATAAAAGCCTTTATGGCCTACCTTTATGCATTTTCAGATTAGAGATTTAGCAGATTAAAATGTATTTTGCCTTAACCTATTGTCTGTGCACCCCTCCAACCCTCCAATTATTTTAACATACTGAAGACTATAAACACCCTCATTAAATAAATGATATATTTACATATTTATATTTCTCAGTCAAGAACATAGTCTACATACACTTCACATACTATTGTTTTGTCTGCGATTAATCTACAATGCCAAACTCAGTTACCTGCTTATATATATAACCTGCTTTAAATTTCCGTATGTGTGCGAAACTCACGCAACCTCTAACTTGTGGTAGTGCCCCTCACACGATATCACCTCCACTCAATCGTTCAGCTGTCCTTACAGTCGGTTGCCAGGTATTCATTCCAAGGATCAACACAAATTGGTAAAAGTATGTATTTACATTAAATAAACTGTTTGGCGGTCGCAGTACAGTATGTAAGTACCTGAAAAAGTGCAACCCGCGGCTCTGTAATTTTTCTCGCAACTATGTGTTTTCAAAATAGCCCAGCTGTGCTGAAAAACCGTGACTCTGGCAACACAAGTTCAAACACTTGTTTAGGCCACACCTCCATACATAACGTGGTTGAGGAGAATCATGAGGTTACGATTCTCTTAAATTCAAATTCAGGCGTTTCATACTAGAGTAACCTCTTATAAGTGCCTCAAAACAATTTTGATTCTCCATATCATGAACTCAAGAACTGCATTCATTTAATTAAATCCAATCTAACATTAACATGAATTTCAATTCAGAAATTAACATTCTCAAAAAGGTCTATTCAAGTCATTGTATATATGAATTTAATTATTAATGTATTTTTGAATAAATTAGGCAGACACAATGAGTGTCGTGTCAATAACATTATTCGCGGACAAAAACAAACATGATTCAAAATCACTGATGCACAACAACAAACACGTTCAAACAGGTTAACACTTTATTTTGATAGCCCACTTTAGACATTTTACCAACTATAAGTAACCTTGCGACTACATGTCACTTATTAGTAGACTGTCTGTTTATAACACTTGAACAAAAAACAACTGAACACACAACTAGTAGCACACAACTAGTGTAGTAGCTAACTGCACAAGATAACTATTGACTAGTACAAGACCAAATTAAGATAAACTGAAAATGTGGGAGGAAAGAGTGGTGTGCGTGTATGCTATGTTATGTTAGTGAGACGGAGGGAGAATGGATAGCAGGCTTATGCAAGATCCCTGTCTTTCTTTGCAACTGTTTGTGTGTGAGAGAGAGATAGAAATAGCAGTACCTGTCTTTTTTACTGCACACTCAGTCAGGCTCCAGTGCTGCAGACTTTTCAGCATCTCAGGGGATGAAAACTCACAGAACTCCTTATAAGATCAGCCCTGCATTGCCTACAGCACTCAACCTTAAAAGCTGACATATGCAGACAGTTCCTTTCAAAGAGTGGGTTCATCTGGACTAGACACACTGAGTTCTAGGTACTGTAACAGGAACAACAACCACTTCCTCTGCGTGCTATTTTAAGTTGTTCTACCCAGCTGTGTAAGTCCTATAGATTAAACTGTAATATGTATGTATGTATGTAAAAATATACGATTGGCATTTGCGGTTTTAAAATAGTGTCTGTTATTTTAAAGACAAATGCTTGTGACATGCCTAAAGTATTTAGCTAAAAATCAAATGATACTCATTTTGTCAGTGTCAGGTAAACAGCCAGAACTTGTGATGAACTTGAACACCAACAGATGAACTTGTGGTGCATGTATGCACTTCCTCCAAGACATTTTTACTAATTGCACTGCCTCTGATGACTAATGCAGCAAGTGGAATCCAAGTCTGAGACCACTAGTGAGTCTGCAGTTTTCTACTTTTCTACAAAGTTTTATACTGTCAGGAAGACAATTTGACCAAAAAGGTATACCAAAAAATGACCATGAATACTAGAACGTTATAGTATAGTTATCGGCACTTGAGCTGACATGAACTCCACATTTGTGCAAAACCTGATGATCATGTTATCATCATGATTTGACAGTGTTGCAAAGATCAACTTGTGTGTTTTAGTGAACACAAGGAAATCTGATATTATTTTTGTACAAAGGAATCCACATGATTAACGTCATCATAAATATGCTTTTTTGGTGACCTAAAAACAGTGCAGTTTCTTTTAAAATTTTAAACTTTCAGTTGATTTCCATCTTTAAAATACATTTTAATTGCAGAATTCGAATGTAGTCTTACACTGTTAGGTCTTTAAAGTCTAAATGGCTTAATTAATTAACATGACTGTAAAGTTAAGACCTGGATGTATTTCAAAAAAATAAGCAGTAGGAAAGAAAACAGGGACTTCCGATTGTTCGTCTCCATTACAGACTTCTCACAAAACAGGATATCTCTCTGAAACAAACCTTCAGATGGGAAGACAGCCTGCAGAGCTGTGGAAATCCCCACACTAGGACAGTGGCAGCACGTCCCCAGTACACACTTCACTCTCACCGAGAGGAAGAACCCTTCCCATCTGCACGCGCCACACTGGACAATGATCAGAACAGCAAGAATTGGGCCTTGGCTCTATTGCTAACAAGATATTTGGGGAAAACCTTTTGCAACTCCTCACATACGTATAATAGACTATAATTACTAAAACACTTAAGAAAGTCATTGTAAACCGTTTTTTTTTTTTTTAGAGAGGGAATGAAAGATTAACGCTTTATGATAAGGTCCTGTTAGTAGATTATAATTAATGCATTCATTAATATTAACTAACAATTCTTTGTTAACATTAGTTGCAAATTGTAACTGGTAGTTTAGGTTCATTAAATAATATAAATTAAAAACAGGGGTGCCCAAACTCAGTTCCGGAGGGCCGGTGGCCTGCAGAGTTTAGCTCCAGCCCCAATTAGACACACCTGAACCAGCTAATCAAGCCCTTACTAGGCATACTAGAAACTTCCTCCAGGACCGAGTTTGGGCAGACCTGCTTTAGAAGTACACTACCAGTCAAAAGTTTTTGAACAGTAAGATTTTAAATTTTTATTTATTATTTTTTGCTCACCAAGCCTGCATTTATTTGATCCAAAGTACACCAAAAATACATTTTGAAATATTTTTACTATTTAAAATAACTGTTTTCTATTGAATATATTTTAAAATGTAATTTATTCCTGTGATTTCAATGCTGAATTTTTAGCATCATTACTCCAGTCACATGATCCTTCAGAAAACATTCTGATTTCCTGTTAAAAAAAAACATTTATTATTAATATGATGAAAACATCTGAGTAGAATTTTTTCAGGTTTCTTTGATGAACAGAACTTTCAAAAGAACAGCATTTATTTGAAATAGAAATCTTTTGTAACACTATAAATGTCTTTATCATCACTTTTGATCAATTTAAAGCATCCTTGCTAAATAAAGCAAGAATTTTGAATGGATTTCAAACAGTATAGTGTATAATGTTACAAAACATTATAATAATAATAATAATAATAATTATTATTATTATTATTATTATTATTATTATATCATTGATGCTGAAAATTTAGCTTTGATCACAGGAATAAATTTTTTTTTAAAAATTACATTTTAAAATATATTCAATAGAAAACTGTTATTTTAAATAGTAAAAATATTTAAAATTTTTACTGTTTTGTACTTCAAAATAAATGCAAGCTTGGTGAGCAGAAGAGGCTTCTTTAAAGGGGTCATCGGATGCAAAGTTCACTTTTACATGTTGTTTGAACATAAATGTGTTTTGGCAGTGTGTGTACACAAACACCCTATAATGATAAAAATTCACCCAGTGGTTATTATTTAATCTGTAAAAATAATTTCCCCTTTTTCAAATCAAGCTATTCTCAGCATCTTGTCTATGTGACATCACACCAACAGAGGCCGCTCCCTCGATATATTGATTGATGGGCTGTCTAACCTTAGACCCGCCCTAATGAGCTGTATCAGTCCGATATCTATTGTTTTCATGCCGGAACAGGGACATAGACAAGAATGGTTGGATGTAATAATGAACATAGTAGTCGTCATTTACTCTCGACATCTGAGCCGCTGAAGACCCAGTGGATGAATTTTGTTTGTGAAGGGAATGTGCCTCCCGATCCACATAAATGCATTTATGTTGGTGTGAATCATTTGTGTGGCGTCACACCGACCGAGGCCGCTCCCACGATAGTTGATTGACATGAGCGTCTTACCTCAGATCAGCTGTCTCAGTCCAACCTCCATTGTTTTGATGCCGGAACAGGCATGTAAGTTAGACAAGAATATCTCCGACTAAGCGATTGAGGTGTTGTGTGGCTGGATGTAATAATGAACATAGTGGTCGTCATTTACTCCCGACATCTGAGTCACTAAAGATGCAGTGGATTACGTTTGTGAAGGGAATGCGGCTCCCGATTTACATATATCCGTCTATGTTCACTCGAATCATTTGTGATCCGGCTTCACTTACAGCAGAAGTGAGTATAAGGTTTTTTTTTATGAATGCTAGTGCTAGTTAGCAAGTTTAGCGGGTAAACGCGGCTAAATGTGGCTAAATGCAGCTAAAGTAAACAGGCTTGTCATTCCACAGAGAGAAGAGAGCGGCGGGGGAGCAGAGCTCATCTGCATTTAAAGGAACAACCCCTTAGAATGGGATGATTTTTGCAGAGCTCATTTTGGCAAGGTAAAAAGGGTCTTGTTTTACATAACCATTGAGAAGTATATTATAGACCCAAAGTATATTATAGACCCTAAAGAATCGTATCAACTTGTGGAAAATGGGCATCTGATGACCCCTTTAATGAATCTTTGTAATCGCTTTTCCTAATAACGTGCTAGTTAGCAAGTTTCGTGGCTAAACCCAGCTAAATGCAGCTAAAGTAAACAGACTCGTCACTCCACAGAGAGAAGAGAGGGGCGGGGCGAGCAGAGCTCATTAACATTTAAAGCAACTTCGACCAGAACAGGTTGATTTTTGCAGATTTTGTCAAGGTAAAAAGGATGTTTGTTACACCACCATTGAAAAATTTTAACCAGACATGTTAATAAAACATGCTATAGTTAAATAATATAAGTGTGAACAAATTTTCCATTTTGGGGTGAACTATACCTTTAAGTGTAAACTTAAACAAGACAAATAATCAAAGGTATATATTATATTAAAATAAACAGTCCCCCAGAAAGTTGTTTTACAGTTATGGAGTCCTGGAGTATGGAGTCCTGCAGAGTTTAGCTCCAGCCTCAATTAGACACACCTGAACAAGCTAATCAAGCTCTTACTAGGCATACTAGAAACTTCCCAGCAGGTGTGTTGAGGCAAGTTGGAGTTAAATTCTGCAGGACACTGGCCCTCCAGGACAGAGTTTGGGCACCCCTGCTTTAGCAGTACACTACCAGTCAAAACCGTTTTTTTTTTTTTTTTGCTCAACAAGTCTGCATTTATTTGATCTAAAGTAAAAATTGTGAAATATTTGTACTATTTAAAATAACTGTTTTCTATTTAAATATATTTAAAAATGTAATTTATTTCTGTGATTTCAAAGCTGAATTTTTGGCATCATATGATCCTTCAGAAAACATTCAATTTCTGTTTTAAATATTGATAATATATTCCATTTTCCATTTCTGTATTAAATATTGATAATATTAATAATAAAAAATGTTTCTTGAACAACAAATCAGTATATTAGAGTGATTTCTGAAGGATCACGTGACACTGAAGACTGGAGTAAAGATGCTGAAAATTTAGCTTTGATCACAGGAATAAATTACATTTTAAAATATATTCAAATAGAAAAGTGTTATTTTAAATAGTAAAATTTTGAAATATTTTTACTGTTTTGCTGTACTTTGGATCAAATAAATGCAGGCTTGGTGAGCGGAAGAGACTTTAAAAAAAAACAAAAAAAAAAAAACATTAAAAATCATATATATTATATTGAAATAAACAGGCCCCCAGAAAGTTGTTTTACAGTTACAGAGTATAAATTACTCAGATATCCTGTATTCACTGCTACACAATATAAGGAAGCGGTGGACAGTGATCAGCGGTCTACCTCTCTGGGCTTGGGAAATGTGTTTGAGTAGGGGGAGGGAGGTCTACCTTAAATGATCTTGGCCAAATGCAATGGAGCCAAAGGCAGATTTATGCACTGACAGGAACATTTAGTAAACCTGCCAAAAGACACGGCAAGTCTACAGGAAAGTGTGAAGTGGGTCAGTCGCTCAAAATTAAAGTCATTGTCTCAGATCCTGTAGAGTACACAGTGACATGAAACCTTGGCAAATAAAACCAGAATTTGAAGATTAAAATAAATAACTGCAGATGAACTGTACCGAAAAGATATATGAATTGCAGTTGCTTGACTACGACAAAAACAGTAACAGTTATTGGTATGGAGTTAAACATACAGGGTTTGCCTAATAATCTGCATTTCAACAGGTAATTAAGCACTAATAAGTACCGGTCTGTATACTGAGATATTTCATGATTTACCAGCTTTAACAAAGACTCTGTGGCGTGACAAACTCTATTTTTATATATAATAAACTTACACCTATGGGAAGTTGGCGTCTTAATAGCAAAAAAATGCCTTTGGGCAAATTGAAACTCCAAAACTTTGGCACAGACATACCTGACCTAAATGGGAAAAACCACAGGCAGCTGAAGCACGAAGCATGACATAGGCCTAATCCACTCACAAAAACAACAATGCTGCTTTCAGTCTTTCTCCCTTCATTCTCTTCAACTGTAAAAGTATAAACAATAGCACATGATTTTATCAGAAATCATACAGTTATCATAACAACTTCACACACAAGTCAGAAATAAACCAGGGCTCGTGGCACAAATACCACTGAGGGGTATTTAAAACTGAATAATTATGTTCTTTTTTATGTTATGTAACGTATTATGAATTTGATATCCTCCTTACATCCTGCTTTTGCAATCAGCACAAGCAGCAAATCATTTACTAGTGTCTTCCACGCCAGTAATACAAGGCCGGAAATACTGGCTCAAAACATGGGAGGAGACTATTAACTTGGATCTTATTTTAGGGTCAGTGTTATTGTTATTATTTGACTACACAGAGAAAAAAACTACATGTAAATATTGTCTCTTCCTGAGCAGGGGTGTGTGTTGCATGAGCAGGAATGAGACCACTGAGTAACTTCCTGCAAGAAAATTAACCTAGGTTCCCCATTCCATTCAGAGTCCATTCAAATACATTCATGAAACAGCCTTCCTGCTGTACATCAACAGTAAAACCACACCTTTTTTAACAGACAAAAATGAATGAATTGAAACACTGAGACTTTTTTGTGATCTGCTATAAAATGACTGAAGCTCTAAAATCTTTTTACTTTACCAAAAAAATGTGGTTCTTGCATGTCTAGTAACTAAACTGGTTATTCTACTACACACCAATTTTTTTTTACTGATAATCTTCATACGTACTCACATATAAAGATAAGGATAAAAATAAAATAAGCTTGTGTTTAAGGAATTTTAATCACGTATGTTTCCTGTATGCGGCCAATGCTGCTGAAACAATGACTAAAGAACTCCCAACTTGGACCAGAAGAGCTGAAATGTCAACTATTCATGTCTGCTTTCTTGTACAGACAAAATATGCTATAGATATCTATACGTAGATAACATATTTGAATGTTACATACAACATTTCAAAGATGTTTGTCACTCACACTATCACACAGATAACTTTCATCAAAAATACCACAACACTGTGCATTTTGTGGTTGCAAAAACCCAACATTTATGATAGAGATTCACTAATCAGTAATATTTATAAGAGCTTTAAATAATATTCTTTGTTTATTTACCATATGCAAAATGGTCTTATATTAATAATAATCTAAATCTTGTAAAACTCAGCTGTTATTGCAGATATACAAAAGTTCAAACACCCTAGAAAACAATATTGGCATGAATCCTTTTTAATTTGTGATAATTTTGCACTGATAAGGGACAACACAAACTACGAAAACATATTTTATTACATAAACAGTTTATACATAGAAAAAACTTAATGTCTGACTTTGACATGTACAGGTCCTTTTCAAAAAATTAGCATATTGTGATAAAGTTCATTATTTTCTGTAATGTACTGATAAACATTAGACTTTCATATATTTTAGATTCATTACACACAACTGAAGTAGTTTCAAGCCTTTTATTGTTTTAATATTGATGATTTTGGCATACAGCTCATGAAAACCCAAAATTCCTATCTCAAAAAATTAGCATATTTCATCCGACCAATAAAAGAAAAGTGTTTTTAATACAAAAAAAAAAAGTCAACCTTCAAATAATTATGTTCAGTTATGCACTCAATACTTGGTCGGGAATCCTTTTGCAGAAATGACTGCTTCAATGCGGCGTGGCATGGAGGCAATCAGCCTGTGGCACTGCTGAGGTGTTATGGAGGCCCAGGATGCTTCGATAGCGGCCTTAAGCTCATCCAGAGTGTTGGGTCTTGCGTCTCTCAACTTTCTCTTCACAATATCCCACAGATTCTCTATGGGGTTCAGGTCAGGAGAGTTGGCAGGCCAATTGAGCACAGTAATACCATGGTCAGTAAACCATTTACCAGTGGTTTTGGCACTGTGAGCAGGTGCCAGGTCGTGCTGAAAAATGAAATCTTCATCTCCATAAAGCTTTTCAGCAGATGGAAGCATGAAGTGCTCCAAAATCTCCTGATAGCTAGCTGCATTGACCGCAGCTGACATGGCACCCCAGACCATCACTGACTGTGGGTACTTGACACTGGACTTCAGGCATTTTGGCATTTCCCTCTCCCCAGTCTTCCTCCAGACTCTGGCACCTTGATTTCCGAATGACATGCAAAATTTGCTTTCATCCGAAAAAAGTACTTTGGACCACTGAGCAACAGTCCAGTGCTGCTTCTCTGTAGCCCAGGTCAGGCGCTTCTGCCGCTGTTTCTGGTTCAAAAGTGGCTTGACCTGGGGAATGCGGCACCTGTAGCCCATTTCCTGCACACGCCTGTACACGGTGGCTCTGGATGTTTCTACTCCAGACTCAGTCCACTGCTTCCGCAGGTCCCCCAAGGTCTGGAATCGGTCCTTCTCCACAATCTTCCTCAGGGTCCGGTCACCTCTTCTCGTTGTGCTGCGTTTTCTGCCACACTTTTTCCTTCCCACAGACTTCCCACTGAGGTGCCTTGATACAGCACTCTGGGAACAGCCTATTCGTTCAGAAATTTCTTTCTGTGTCTTACCCTCTTGCTTGAGGGTGTCAATGATGGCCTTCTGGACAGCAGTCAGGTCGGCAGTCTTACCCATGATTGCGGTTTTGAGTAATGAACCAGGCTGGGAGTTTTTAAAAGCCTCAGGAATCTTTTGCAGGTGTTTAGAGTTAATTAGTTGATTCAGATGATTAGGTTAATAGCTCGTTTAGAGAACCTTTTCATGATATGCTAATTTTTTGAGATAGGAATTTTGGGTTTTCATGAGCTGTATGCCAAAATCATCAATATTAAAACAATAAAAGGCTTGAAACTACTTCAGTTGTGTGTAATGAATCTAAAATATATGAAAGTCTAATGTTTATCAGTACATTACAGAAAATAATGAACTTTATCACAATATGCTAATTTTTTGAAAAGGACCTGTATATATAATGCAAAATTATTATTGCTGGTATTCAATGATAATGTCAAGTTACTTTAATGTATTTGCACCAAAAATGATAATGATTTATGCTGATATCGTCCAAAACCACACTTTGCCAGGGGTGTTTCCAAACTTTTGGAGGGCAGTGTAGTTAAATGTGGATAAGTGGTTGCAGGTTTACAGTGAACATGCCCTCTTTGACAAATGCTATATGGAGGATGGCAGCTCATAGATGCAGCCGCCAAAAATATATTTATGTATTTCTAGATATCTGTGACAAAAATAAATGAATCACTGTAAAGACAACTTACTGTTAATTTTTCCCATTAACCATTGCCTGCCCCTGAGCAGTAGATGGTGTTTGTTCCTAAATGATCCAGTGTTTTGAATGAAATGGCTGAATGAACGTTTCCCCTGCGTCTTAGAAATGATCTCAGTCCACACTACACAACCAAAAACATGACCATTCACAAGGAGCATGATGTTATTGTTCCCTTATGAAAATTAACCATGGTTTTACCACAAATAAAACAAACAACAACAAAAAACATCTAGGTTACATACGTAACCCTCGTTCCCTGAAGGAGGGAACGGAGACGTTACATATGGGAACTCGCTTGAGTGACCAATCACCTCTGAGCTTTATAGAAAAGGCCAATGAGAATTGGCGAGTAGAATTTGCATGCAACGCCACTCCCCCGTACATACGGGTATATAAGGTGGCGGTGTGTATCCACTCATTCAGGTTTTTGCTGAGGAGCCGAGCCGCAGCCTGGCGTCAGCGTGACCTAGGGTTGTGGCAAGGGGTTGTAACGTCTCTGTTCCCTCCTTCAGGGAACGAGGGTTACATACGTAACCTAGACGTTCCCCTTCAGTCATTTCACTACGCCGTTACATATGGGAACAGACTCATGGAAAAGGCCACAACCCTAAGGCCGCATTACGCAAGAGACCAAATGCTGACAGGCGGACGTGTCAGACAGTGGAGTCAATATGTAACCTTCCCAACACCCTGGACTGAAGCATGGGTCGGGGGGCGGAGCACATGTGGTTTAGGCATGTGGAATAAAGAAATTTAATATATCTATTCTGGTTATAGATATATGAGGGGAAACACAGCCTTCTGGCTGACTGTGGAAAAATACTGAGACATGTTGCCACAACCTTCTGGGCGAAGGAGACCCAGTCGGAGCACAGTCGTGGACTACTCCGCATCTAGTCCTGACTGCGGGGCATGGAGGACCCAGGGTTCACCGGAGGGAACATTCTGGGAAAAATAGTGCACGGATCCCGTGGGAATGGCACAACAAGCCGACACCTGCCGGCCTCCCACAGATTACCTGATGTTTACCTTAACACACGGGAGGACACGGGCTCTACGCGGAGATTATAAAATCTCGCGAAGGTGTTAGGTGTCACCCAGCCCGCAGCTCTGCAGATGTCTGCTAGCGAGGCGCCGTGCACCAGCGCATAGGAGGAGGCAACACTCCGGGTGGAGTGAGCTCGAAATCCTAAGGGGGCACGGCTCCCCCTGGCCTTCATACGCCAGGGAGATAGCATCTACCACCCAATGGGCCAACCTCTGCTTGGAGACAGCATTTCCTTTCTGCTGTTCTCCAAAGCAAACAAAGAGCTGCTCAGAGCGTCTGAAGCTCCGGGTGCGGTCCACGTAAATACGCTAAGGCCGGGTCTGCCTCCTCCGGGGGCAGCGCTTGCAGGTTCACCACCTGATCCCGAAAGGGTGTGGTGGGAACCTTGGGCACATAGCCAGGCACGCTTCGTTGACAGAGAAGGCTTGTAGGTCCCCAACCCTCTTGACGGAGGCGAGCGCGGTCAGGAGCGTCGTCTTAAGCGATATAGGAATTTCAGCTCGACTGAAACCAGCGGCTCGAAGGGGGCTCCCCGCAGGCCCTGAAGGGCGACGGAGAGATCCCAAGAGGGTACGAGGTGCGGTCTAGGGGGATTAACCCTTCTCGCACCTCTGAGGAACCTCACGACCAGTTGATGTGCTTCCTAATGGATGCTCCATCTGCTGCATCATGATACGCTGCAATGGCAGCAATGTACACTTTGAGAGTTGAAGGGAATAGCCTGCGCTTCAACTTCTCTTGCAGGAAGGAAAGCACTACTGCAGTCGGGCATCTCTGTGGGTCCTCTCCACGAGAGGCACGCTAGTCAACAAACAGAACCCACCTCAGTGCGTAGGCCTGCCTCGTAGAGGGAGCTCTAGACTGATTGATAGTTTCTACCACGGCCTGTTAGGGAGGCCGGAGAGGTCTACTGTGTCCTGTCCAGAAGCCACACATGTTAGGTTCACAGATTGGGACGCGGGAGCCAGATAGTGCCCATACCCTGAGAAAGAAGGTCCTTCCTCAAGGGGATCTTCCAGGGAGGGGCTGCCGCGAGGAGCAAGAGGTCGGCAAACCAGGTCTGGGTGGGCCAATGTGGCGCAGTCAAAAGGACCTGCTCCCTGTCCTCCCTGACCTTGCACAAGTTCTGTGCAAGGAGGCTCACTGGGGGAAAGGCGTACTTAGGCCCCGGAGGCCAGCTGTGTGCCAGTGCGTTCCTGCCAAGGGAAGCCTCACTGAGGGAGTGATAAAGCTGGCAATGGGAGGATTCTGGGGAGGCCAACAGATCTATCTGGGCCTCCGAAAAGTCTCCAATCAGCTGGACTGTCCGGGGGTGGAGTCGCCATTCTCCAGGAAGGAAAGGCTGCCGTGAGACTAATTGGCTGCACGGTTGAGTTCTCCTGGAATGTGAACAGCGCGCAGCGATTTGAGCCATGTCTGACTCCACAGGAGCAGATGGCGGGCAAGTTGCGACATACGACGGGAGCGTAGGTGCAGTGTTGTCTGTACGGACAAGCACGTACTTGTGGCGCTGCATCGGTTAAGAAATCGTCGCAGCACAAAAAGCACGGCCAGCAACTCCAGGCAATTGATGCCATAGCAGTCGAGGTCCTTTCTAGGAGCCCGAGACTGCTTGCCCGTTGCATACAGCACCCCAACCCATGGAGGAGGCATCTGCGTGCAGCACGACATGCCTGGACACCTGTCCTAAGGGAACTCCGGCCCGTAGGAACGCAGGGTCTGACCACGGGCTGAATAGGCGGCAATACTCCGGGAAAACGCCAATCCGAAGAGTGCCGCGATGCCATGCCCATCTCGGGACTCGATTGTGTAGCAGTGCTGAAGCGGTCTCATATAAAGTCGAGCGGCGTTACGCGGCTGCGGCTGTCATATGCCCCAGAAGCCTTCTGAAAGGGACCGCTATAGACAGTTAAGCACTGACTGCGCGCACTCGCTAGTGAGGCGTGGCCTTGCCGTGTTGACCGAGTCCGGCTCCGTGCCGAGAAAAGATCTGTCTCTTTTCTCAGTAGACCTGAAGGCCCAGATGGCTGAGGTGCTGGAGCACCAGGTCCCTGTGCACACAGATCTCGCAAGTGGGCTAAGATGAGCCAGTCACAGAGATAGTTGAGGAAGCGGACGCCCTTTCCACCGAAGGTGGTTCAAGGCGCCCTCCGCGATCTCCGTGAGGCCAAATGGGAGGACCTTGTACTGATCCGCTCGACCCTCGAAGGCAAACCGTAGAAAGGGTTTGAGTCAAGCTAAAAATCGAGACATGGAAGTACGCGACCTTCGGGTCAAGGACTGCAAACCAATCCTGACGAAGTCATAAACGGCAGCCTAAAGGGGACCGTTCAGAACTCAACGTAAGGTCGGTCGAACCCACCATATTTAACGGGCACGACGAAGTCAGGACTTCATGTCGGCTGGAGGGAAGGCTTGATTGTGTCTTTCGCCAGGAGAACGACAATCTCTGCACACAGGACAAGAATACATTCTCAGCTTTTAAGGTAAAAGAACGTCCTGAGTGTGGGCAGACGCCTTGCGAGTTTTTTTTTTTCTTTTTTACTCGCATAGCCGAGTCGTACCGCCTGGATCAACCAATGAGACGGGCTAGAAGCTGAAAGGACGAGCTTTAGCCTGCGTGCAAGTGGGATCGACAGAGCGTTGACCGACGTGACCACAGTGGGGCAGTCCAGAAGGAAAAGGGAAAAGAGGAAAAGGGGGACTAAACCCAGAAGGATGAACGTCCTGGAGAAAAGTCAGGCTGCTAAGGCAGCACTTACCTCTTCCCGGTCCCCGCGTTGGCGAATTCAGGCTCCAAGTCCGAGGAAGCAGCAGCGTCACTCAGGAACAGACACGGCCTGGAAACCTAGAAACAGAGGAAATTGCTCTTTCTGTGAGAGGGTGGTACCACCGACCCATAGGTCGGCGGCAGCTGAGCACACAGAAGCTCCCGGCCCTCCCCCGGGAGTGGGGCGTAGATGTCGTCGTCCCCCGAAGAGCAATCTCCACCATTCCAGGCTGCCCGAGTCAGGGAGGCTATTTCACAGCTTGCTCCATCAGGTGGCGGCGAGTTGCGAGCACGAATGCACCGCGACTGCACTCTCCACAAGAGAAGCATCCACGTAACCGTTTGGCCGCGAACGAGGGTAATGAGGGGTGAGGGGTGAGGAGCAAGGACGAAAGCGAGCCGTGTGAGGGGCTGCCACATCCTAGATAGCGCCTCATGTGTCTCCGAGGAAAAAGGTCTCAGGGGGGACGCGGCAGTGCGGCGTTCGACCCCCTAGAAAACCAATCATCCAGCCTGAGCAAAAGTGGGAGAACATGCCTTAACATGTCCAACCCAAATTCCCAGGCGGCCCGGAGAACGTCCTCCTCAACAGCCGATCGAGCGGCGGGATCTCTCGCAGTCACGGTTCATGCGCTCGTAATGAACGCGCAAACCATCCACAAAAATCACCAGTAGGTGGCAGCAAATGGCTGTTTGAGTTCAACAGATTCGTTCAAACAGCTGATTCATTCAGAAACGAGGCAAGCAACTGTCTTTATGAATGGATTACTGAATCACTGACTCACTTGATTCGTTAAAATGCGTGGATTTATTCAGTAACGAAACACCGCTGTGTTGCACGCAGACACAAAACAGGTCGATCGGTGCATCTTTATTTAAAACGTTAACTGTGCTTAGCTAAAGTCTTGATTGTCTTAACTGAAATCCTCCTACTCCCAAACTATGCAGCTTCTCTGACTTCGTCATCGACCTGAAACATGTCGCCCTCACGCAGATCTCTCCTGTCACCCGATCCTTACTAGAAACTGAGATATTACTTATAGTTAGTAACGTTCATAAAGTAAAATCCAAAATGTGTATTAATAAAAATAAAAAAAATCACATATAAGATGCAAACAATGTACAGAAAATGTAACTAGACAGCCAGATAGATAGATAGATAGATAGATAGGTAGATAGATAAGTAAATACAAATAATGCAAAGACTATATAAACTGTGAGAAACGGAGATGGCTAGAATCGATATTCGGATAACATTTTAGCATGAGAATACTCACTCTCAAAATTGTCGATGTAATTCTAAATATATAATTTGAAGCCCTTCTCTTTCTTAGTGTTGAGCTGATTGCCTCACGATACGATTAACGTCATTCACAGTTATCCAGGGAATCTCTTGTAAACAGCGAGTGAAGTACGTCATCCTCTCCTGCGGCATTTTCACACAGTTATCGCCAAAAGCGAAAACGGCTTCCGGTGCTGCACCGGATGTAACTAAGCGGGCTGAGACCAAACGCGGAAGTGATCGTGCATAGAGTCAATTCTCATTGGCCTTTTCTATAAAGCTCAGAGGTGATTGGTCACTCAAGCGAGTTCCCATATGTAACGTCGTAGTGAAAGGACTGAAGGGGAAACATGGTTACCACACATAAACCATGGCGACTACGAATTAACCATGGCTTTTGTATTCTAATCATAGTTTAACCATGGTATTTGTAGGAAAAATGTGCTTTTACACATAATAATAATAATAATAATAATAATAAAAACCTTACACGTTCACTTTAATAAAACCATGGTTAATTTTCGTAAGGGTTTACGGTTTAATGTGGGCAGTCATGCCATCGTTTTCAAAAGTCTCCGTTATGTTCAGTTTACATTGAAACGCAACCTCGGGATGATAACGTCATATTTAGCCCCTGAAATACTAATTTACCAGGAACCCGACCATAAAAAACGTGTATTTTATCCCCCGGAACGCGATTTTTAACGAGGACCCCCCTCGAAACGGACTGGGCTAGCTTTGAGTAGCAATTGGGCGGTTTTTGTTGTGAAAACCTGGTAACCCTGAACGTAACCGTAGCAAAATGCGTTTTAAAACGAATCCGCACTAGTGTAAACGTAGAGTCACTAATGCATGGACTGACAGAAACATTCTATTTGATCTTTGTAATAGTAAGGAGAGAATTTTTTCAATTTTTTTAATCCTAAAATTGGCTTCAATTTCTTTAAGCAAAATCTTTGTCTGTGTACGGTATAGTCTTTGATATTTGGACATATACTTGACAGGTTTTGTGAATGTACCAATCTACTATTACTATTACTGTTAATAAGAATAGACATGCTGATGAAGACAGTCATACAAAGCCAACTCTTCTCAAAATCATCGTATTTCTATTCCTTATTGACAAAGGGACTATTCATCCTAGAACAACTTGATCATAACCAGATATTTTATATGGTCTTAACATATCCAAGCTTTTCCTCAAAGGCTGTTTTTTTTTTTTTTTTAACAGTCATCTTGTGACATTTTTTTCCATCTTTGATAACATCTAGAACAGGCAAACAGTTCATAAATACCCTGAGAAAAACTGCCCTTCTCAAGGAACATTTAAGCAGACAGAGTTGTCATTGTTTAGTTATTAAGCATGACATTTGATCATCAGAACGCCTTCACAAAAGCAAGCATTTAAAGTCTACGTAATATGTAATGACAGTCTCATTAAAAAACAATTCCATAAAAGGTGTTAACATTTTTGGTGACTAGGGTGAACTAATGACAAAAATATTGTTAGTCATTATGTAACCACATACACACTTGTGAGTAGTAATTTAATTTAAAAAGTGGTTTTATTTAATATATTTTTAATTTGACATGTTACAAATGTCCAAATATAAAGCCACTGAGTGCACTTTATGAATGCAAGTTACATGGAAAGTACCGCTTTAGTTCTCTGGGATGCCAGGATGACAAAATATTATAAAAATACATTTTTCATAACAGTGTACAGTACATTTCAGTAGCACTGGTTGTTAGTCTGTACCCACAACACTCATTCCAACATGTTGTCACAACAAAATGAAATGTAGTATTATTGCAAATAGAATGTATTTACAAAGTTTAATAAACACAGACGGACATTATTTAAAAAACGGTCTGCCCTGAGAGAGAGTAAAATCCCTCAATTTGCTGAAAATGTTCTTTTTTTTTTTTAATAAAAACACATACATATGTACATTGTACTCCTCTACCCCATAATCTTGGTAAAATATATACAATTTAAAGTGTTTTAAAAACAGAGGAGAAAATTATTGGTTTGACAGTTATTCTGGTAATTTTAGAGAACAGATACACACATTTTAGAAAGAAAACAAACGAAAAGAAAAGAAAAAAGAAAATTCAGTTTGTTTCGCTTACAAACTGTGCCAGGTTTCCAGCATACTGACTGAACTGTTTTGTTTTTTCACTTCCAGTGTTGTGTTTATTTACCACTGTTTAGATAAAACTCAACAATTGGTATGCAAGGACCTCTGCTGGCAAACCGACCAAACTACAATTAGAGGTATTCAAAGCAGATACGTTTCAGATGGTTTTAAAGTTACAACACAGCAAAAATAAACCTACAGAGAGGACATACAAATACATACAAGAATAATCATAGAGTACATTAGATTTTCAAAGACTAAACTCTGAGGCACCACTGTCTCAATTCTCTGGCCAGACACGAGTGAGTTTAAATATACAATTAAAAATTAAGTGTAAAGGAATATAGACACATTTCCTGAGAATTTTGATTATAGCTACAAATAATTAAGTCATATATACAAACATATTATTACATTGTCCACAGTGCTTATTTAAATGATGGTTAATATGTGCATTAACAAGAGTATTCTGGTCATAGTGAGAGATCCATGCTTGTTGTATAAGAGCCATGAAAGCCCCAGTTCCAGTTCAATCTGGTAATAACATCCCTTTTAAAGTACCAAACCGATATTATGGATGATGACTCAGGTTTTGATTCATAACATGATTCAGGTGTTAGTCATAAATCCCCCAAAATTGTCTCAGCTTGTCCACTGAATTATATTCAGTAGGATGTACCTCAGGCTAAACAACCAGTTATGCTCATCTCAGAAATTTGAAGCAAACTACCCCCGCTGTGCTGTACATACATAAGAGCACTTTCACCCGAAAGTCTATCTTAGCTTTATTGTGAGTCAATATGTAGAGTTGTAGTTTGAAAGAAGAAGTGGAAAACTACGAAGATGGACGTCTATTAGGCTGAAGTCTTACGGTCAAGCCTCATCTCTGGGTTCAAGGCTGAGGTCCACTGAAAGTGGAAACAGGGAGACAAAGCAGAGAGCAGAAGGTTGGCTGCAGAGGCTGGATCTGAGATGAGAACACCCTTCCTTTCGTCCAGTCAGTCGAACTATCTGACTTATAACAAACTGATACCTCACACCTGCAAAGACAAAAAGTTTTGGGCTGTTTATGTCACTGTATAAATGTTTAGTGGAGTTTACATTCTAATCGTTACTGGCAATAACAGATGCACTGAAAAAGTCTACCCATTGTTGGCCACAAAATTATTTTTATAACAAATATTTTTAGTGTCCCTATGGCAACTCTATGACGGAGTTAACCTTTTTTTCTTCGTAACAAACAGCACTGGTCACTGAGTCACTTTCAGTCTCATTTCCATCTCACAGTAAAACATGAAGATGACATTTCATGATTTTGTTCCTCTTTTTTTGTTTTCAGTTTTGCTGGCTTAATGCAAAGACTATTTCATGTTAAAACAACACAAGGATACAACTTTTTTGAAAAAAGTTCACAAAGACTGCATTTATTTTATCAGAAATATAGTGAAAATCAGCAATGTGAAATACTATTTTAACATATTTTGATATTTTATTGTATTTAAATAAAATATAATATTTTATATTATTTAAATATATGAAATGCAATTGAAATGCCAAAGCTGAATTTTCAACAGCCATTACTAGAAGTCAATATCATAGAAGTCAATAATTTACATACACCTTGCAGAATCTGCAAAATGTTAATTATTTTACTAAAAAAAGATATTTCACATAAAAGACATTTACATATAGTCCACAAGATAAAATAATAGATTAAACTTATAAAAATGAGCCCGTTCAAAAGTTTACTGAATGATCCACAGCTGTGTTTTTTTGTTTACTGATAGTTGCCCTCAACAGTTAAACTGCCTTTAGAAAAATCCTTCAGATACTACAAATTCTTTGGTTTTTCAGCATTTTTGTGCATTTGAACGCTTTCCAGCAATGACTGTATGATTTTGAGATCCAGCTTTTCACACTGAAGACAACTGAGGGACTCATATGCAACTATTACAGAAGGTTCAAACACTCACTGATGCTTCAGAAGAAAAAAAAACCGATGCATTAAGAGCCAGGGGTGTAAACTTTTGAACTGAATGAAGATGTGTACATATTTCTTATTTTGCCTAAATATCATATATTTTTCCATTTAGTACTGCCCTTCAGAAGCTACAGAAGATACTTACATGTTTCCCAGAAGACAAAATTAGTGAAATTTACCCTGATCTTCAAATTCAAAAAGTTTTCACCCCCTGACTCTTAATGCATTGCATTTCCTTCTGGATCATCAGTGAGCGTTTGAACCTTTTGTAATAGTTGTATATGATTCCCTCAGTTGTCCTCAGTGTGAAAAGATGGATCTTATAATCATACAGTCATTGTTGGAAAGGATTCAAATACACAAGAACGCTGAAAAAAACACAGAATTTGTGGGACCTGAAGGATTTTTCTGAAGAACAGTGGGCAGTTTAACAGTTCAGGACAAACAAGAGACAACTATCACTAAACAAAACAAAAAACAACAAAAAAAAATCAACGATACGTAAACTTTTGAATAGGCTCATTTTTTTTTATAAATTCATATTTTTTTTCCTTGTGGACTATATGTAAATGTCTTTTATGTGAAATATCTTTTTCAGGTCAGTACTAAATGAAAAATAACATGCATTTTGTATGATCCCTCTTATTTTGGTAAAATAACATAACAGATTCTGCAAGGTGTATGTAAACTTTTGACTTCAGCTGTATTTAAAATAGGTTTTTATAACAATGTGTTTTACAATGTTTTAGTACTACTTAGGGCTGCACAATTAATAGAATTTCTAATCGTGATTACAATTACAGATGACAATTATGTAATCGTTCACAATTACAAGGCACAATTACAAAAACAACAACAACAAAAATCCTTAAGATGTGTGGGTGGGTGTGTGTGTGTGTGTGTGTGTGTGAGAGAGAGTGTGTGTGTATTTTTCCTACAGGTTATCTTAAGGTTATCTTAAGTTTTTTTTTTTCTCATGTTTTAATTGTGAATTTTTTTTTTTTTTTTTTTAATTTAAAGAAGAGACTATATACAAAAATGTGAAATGCATTTGGGTCAAACAGTGGTATAAAGCTATTCAAAACATCTTTCAGTGTAAATCATGATAATCGTAATCAATAATCGCATTTACAATTTTAAGGGAACTTTTACTCCTGTAAAAGTACTCATTTCAAATGTTACTTAAGAAAAAAGTAATGAATTATTATTTAGCAATTTAACGTATTCATGTAGCCAAGTTCAAGGGGTTAATTCATACGGAACAAGTGTGAAAACCTGTCTGACTTGTCTGTCTACCTCTGCTGGACAGGAAATAAATACATCTCCTTTTTAGCCAAATATCAGCATACAAAAGCCGACGAAATCAAACTATACCTGGTCACACTCTGTAAAATTTTCTTCTCATCTTGGTCCAGACAAACTGCGAAGGTGGTGTTGCAAGTTCCACTAACCTGAACCTTATCCACCTTTACCTGTGTGGTGGTCAGTTGCTGCAACACAAATGACAGTTTTACACAACTTGAATCACCCAAATAGCTTTCATATTCATAAACATTTGAGCTTAATCTATGCAATTACATTAACATTGCTGATGTCTTTTAAACTTATTTTAAACATTTTCTAAACAAATTTGTAGCCAACGGTATATTTTCTTGTGAAACAATAACAAAACAAGATGAAGTACAGTTAGTGTGTGGTGTAACTGATCCGAAGAGTAACCACTGACACTGTAAAAATGAAAGTACGACTGACACCAAAAAAACACCAAGGTGTAAAAACATGAGCCATATCGTGTTAACTGCTACAGAAACAGGTAAATACAAACCAAAATGTTTGCTCTCGGTAAAAAAATTGTTGTTTGTCGACTGCTACACATTGCTGCAGAAACCACATGAAAGTATCTGTAGGTGTTTGCGCTAAGTTTGTTTCGGGCTGTTTAAACCGCATCTCAGTTTTCTCCCATACTTCCTTCCTGCTCACCTGATTGTAGCCTTTCTTTGATTTAGAGTTTTGTCTCTTCAATACTTCTGTCATTGTCAAATGAAGGCACTCCATTTTAGAATCTAAAGACAAAGACAAGATTTATTAGAATATTTTTTAATACCTCTGTGAAATTTGTTAGGAAATGTTATGCAATTTATTACATCTAAATGTAAATAGTCTGTCTATAATGATATCAGTTATTTTCTACCTAGTTCCTCAAGATTCCTGCAGGCTTTTAGCAGGTTTATAGAGGTGCAGGACTTCTCTGCTCTTGTCTTCTGACTTCTGCCACTGATATGTATCTATATTTAAATACAAAAAAAGAGAGGGGACGAATGAGAATTGCATGCTTGCACCATTAAAAATTCTTCCAAACACTGGAATAGTTCATCTTACTCGGTTGTAAGTAACTTCAAGCGATAAAGGAACAGCCTCACGGTCTCCATCAATGCCAAATCTCTTACTTGCAGCACCTGAAAAATAAACACAGAAAAGGAGTCATCTTAACTACAGCAAAACAATGCAGAACAGGATCTGAAATGTTCCTTCTTTTCCTTCTCACATTAAAAAAATGATTTATCAGATCAGTCATAATTTAGGGCTACTTCTGTTCGTTCAAAATAACTTCTGAGAAGTGAAAATCTGCTACCACCAAAAAAAAAAAAAAAACCTTCAGTTAATTCTGCAAACAACAGCAAGCTGCACAAGGATAACATGTAAAGAGAAAAACACTAAAGGCTTTTTCGCATGACTTTCATGACTTATGTCAGCAATTGTCACACTGTCATGTGCTGCTTTGACCTCCACATAAAAACACTGCAGACAACATCATGGGTGATTTTACAGGGTTTTTAGGAAGACAGGATATGTACACAGTGAAAAATAAAAAAAGTATGTATATAGGGAAAGCATACTAATCAAACATGAGATATTGTGAAAAGACTGAGGAGAAAATTTTGATATACTGTTTGTCCACACTCACCCATGGCCTTAATGGCTCTTGTACCAGCTGTATGTCCGAGCTCCAGAGAGTGAACAAACACTTCAGTCCGTCTCTCTCCTCCAGCTAGTGTCAACTACAGCCAAGAGTAAGATTTAAACTTTTGTAAAACCACTGGATTACATTAGGGCAGTATAAGATGCTAGACAAATTACAAAACAGTGTAGAAAAGGTAAATGAAATACTGTAGAGTCTTTAGTTAAAGGAGAAGTCCACTTCCAGAACAAACGGTGCTCCGAGTTTGAACTTCCAAAATGCAGTTTCAAATGCGGCTTCAAACCATCCCAAATGTGGTTGTAAATGATCCTAGCCGAGGAAGAAGGGTCTTATCTAGTGAAATGATCGGTTATTTTCATAAAAATACTACAATTTATTCACTTTCTAATGTCAAATGTTTGTATTGTCTTACTCTGCCTGGACTCTGTTTTTTTGCGGTTCATGACAGTTAGGGTGTGTCGAAAAACTCCCACCTCATGTTCTCCCTCAACTTCAGAATCCTATATCACTGTTTTAACTTTTTTTGTTAAGGGTGTTTGATTTTCTTTGCATGTTCACTTTGCAAAGACTGGCTCGGTACTTCTGCAGCAATGTAGGATGATTTTGGAAATGATTTTTGAAGTTGATGGAGAAAATACAATTGGAGTTTTTCGACATAACCTAACTGTCTTGAGCCAGAACACACAGAGTTCAGGCAGAGCAAGACAAGATGAGCATTTGAGATTAAAAAGTGTTTAAATTGTATGTTTTAAAATTAAAATAACCAATTGTTTCGCTAGATAAGACCCTTCTTCCTCGTTTGAAGCCGCATTTAAACTGCATTTTGGAAGTTCAAACTCGGGGCACCATATCAGTCCATTATATGGAGAAAAATGCTGAAATGTTTCCTTCTAAAAACATAATTTCTTCACGAGTGGATCTTGGATGACAAGCATTATCTGTACATTTTTGTTCTGGAAGTGGATTTCTCCTTTAACACCAAGCAACATCTAAAAATGTATGTAGATTTCATAGAGTACTAAAATAACTTAAACTATCCCATTTGTAGGAATTTAGCCCGTTTTAAACTTTTTTTTTTTTGTTGCTCACTGCCTTACAATGACAACTGTCAGTGTGAAAAAATGATAAAATTGCGGATGACAACATGAAGGATCAACACTGTTCATGTATCGTAGGGTACAATTAAATTAATTTACATTCAATCATTTTAATATGGAGAGACACTAAAATGTAGACCTCGGTTTATGTGTTTTTGACCTATACTGTACATGATGTGAGAACAGTTCGCTCTATAGGTTTGTACATTAACATAGACTCACTAACCTGACCATTAGCTAGGTTTAGCCAGAGATACCTGAAGGACAAGATGACATTAACTTTCTGCTTGAGCAGATAAAAATTGCAACTTAATGAGTGTATGACAACCAGAAAATAAACATTTTTGTCTTCATTGGGATTGGGGTTGAATTCTTAGGGGCATTTTGCTGTTTTGTTTGGGTTTAGGAAATGTAATAAAATAAATTCTATTGCCTATCCTCTGATAAACACAATCAAACCGATGCGAGCTTCAGATCTTCTAATGTTTCTCTACGGCGTTAAAACCTAAAGATGTTTCGCGTTCCGCTCCCCGTGCAACTGATACTCGACTGCCATTGGCTCATCAGCGTTTGAGGGGAGGGGCTTACGGATAGGTCAATTATGAATGAACATTTTTTAAAAAACTAAATCCATAACACAGTGGAGAAAGGAAGAAACAGGAAATAATAAATAATAGAAACTGTCACAGACTGAGGAAATGGTGTGTTTTTATTCACCTCTGCTTGGTAGAGCTGAATGAGGGCAGGGCGGGCAGCATGTCGGCAGTAATAGAGCACCAGGTCAGCAAATATCGGCAGACGTTCCTCACCAGCACCCTCAGACAAGTCTGACTCAATCTTGGATGTTTGCTGTTATGGACAGAACATTTAGCATAAAAATATTTTTCTGCAATAATTTGAAAAGTAAATGATTTTTTTGTTCTTTTGCAGGCCATAGTGATGATCAAAACAATTCAAAACACACTTTCACACACACAAGTTCCTCATATGAGTGGTTTTATGGGATGTGGTTTTTTTAGTCTGCGTGTATGTCGTGTCAAAGCTTGCCATATAACAAAAGATTTACTGTTCTTCTTGCTGATTATTTAGATATGCATGCACTCTCTGTTCATGTGAATGAATGTGCGTGGATGTGAAAGTATCACCTGGCACACCACGTTAACCGGAAGCTCCAGAAGGCTCAGAGTGTTGCGCTCATACCAGGGATCCAGCATTCCCAAAAGATTGGCGATGTCATTAGTGCTGTCCTCCGTCCCGTTCACACAGAGATCCTGTTGTATCAAAATCATACATGAGGATGTATAGAGTAACAATCAATAAAAACAAAACCATCTTTTCATCTAATGAAAGACTTTATTAGAGATCTAAAGTTAGCTCAGACCAGCAGTTAATCTTTGAAATCTTTGTTGTCTTAATATATATATTTATTTTTTGATCTATCTTTAGCTGGTGACGAGCTTGGGAAAAAAAAATGTCCGAAACCCCACTAAAACCGGCAAAAGAAATCTAGTTTAGCCAGGCTGGGGTACATAGATTAGCCATACGGAGTGGTTTGAAATTCAATTAAACAATGTAGCCGGTACACACTCAAGGTTTTGGGAGTGATAACCTCGTTTAAATGTGGGAGTGAATTGGTGATTTGAGTGTTTACGGCATACAGGAACCACATGTGAAACTTTAATGATTGACGTAGTGATAACTACAGCAATGGTTTGCGGCTACAAACAAGAAACATGAATGCCAATTGAAGAAGTTTGTTCTTAGTTACTTCTGAACAAAGAAATACTAGGGAATTTAGTACGCAAATTAACTGCGAAACACATCTGCATCCAGACACATACTCCTCTCCCTGTGAACTGCTTTGAGAAGCGGAACACACATCTCTGATGTACGTTTCATTAAAAATAAACAGTGAACAAAACCTAAAGCTCAAAGTATACTCCAGTTTTGATGCAAAAACTAAGCAGACTCTGCACTACCTACACTACCAGTCAAAAGTTTTTTAAATGCATTTTAAAGAAGTTTCTTCTGCTTACCAAGCCTGCATTTGTTTGATCCAAAGTACAGCAAAAAAAAGTAACATTTTGAAAAATGTTTACTATTTAAAATAACGGTTTTCTATATGAATAGAATTCATTCTAATATTCTGATTCGCTGCTCAAAAAAACATTATGTTGAAAACAGCCGAGTAGAATTTTTTCAGGTTTCTTTGATAAATAGGAAGTTCAGAAGAACAGTATTTATCTTAAATAGAAATATTTTGTGACATTATAAATATCTTTATCATCACTTTTAATCAATTTAAAGCATCCTTGCAAAATAAAAGTATTAATTTCTATAATTCTATAAACTCCAAGCTTTTAAATGGTATAGTATGCAATGCTATTGAACAGCAAAACGCCATATTAGAATGATTTCTGAAAGATCGTGTGACACTGAAGACTAGAGTAATGATGCTGAAAAATTAGCTTTGCTCACAGAAAAAAAAAAACATTTTAAAATACATTCAAATATAAAACAGTTATTTTAAACAGCAAAAAAATATTTAATAATTTTACTGTTTTTGCTGTACTTTGGATCAAATAAATGCAGGCTTGATGAGCAGAAGAGACTTCTTTAAAACACATTAAAAATCTTTTGACTGGTAGTGTACCTTAGCATTCACACAAAAAAACTGTGTATACTTTAGGCTCAAGTGTCTAGATTCCACTCACAGTGCTAGAGACGGCTGGTTTCAGTGGACTCACTGACAGCTGCAGAGAAGAACCAGAGTTCCTCATGGACAAGTTGGCTGGAGTTGTATCCCTCCTCACAGGCACAAAGAAAAACTTCATCCTGAAAGCTTTAGTCAGGTGTGGACAGTCTCTTTCGCTTTTTCTTAGGCTGCCATAGGCACGGGCGACTCTCCCTGCCACATGATCTGCTCCAAACACCACCACTCTGAGCACCGTGGCCCCTGGTGGTCCTTCCACATCGTCAGTACTCAAAATGGGTCTTCTCCTATAGCAAACATATTGCAGCTGGGAGAGAGGAGGCGCTGGGAATCCTAACTCAGAGCTCCGGAGTCGCACTTGCTGTGGGAGAGAATTGGATCTCTTTGAGCGTACAGCCATCACTAGTTCTTTAGCCTCAGGGCTGCCCAGGCTTTTAGCTCGACATAAAGAGTTGCTGCGAGGTTTGAAGAGTCGTGAGAGGCGCTTGGAAAGTCGTCCGCTGGTTTTGGACTTGGGCACAGAGGCTGTGCTTAGACAGTCTTCCTCTGCATCCTCACAGAAGTCACTGTCAGTGCCTGAAGCTTGAGATGAGGATGAGAGCGTGGAGAGAGGAGAGTATTCGGAGGAAGCGACTGACAGAGTGGAGAACATTGAGTCTTTGGAGGCCGTGGAAAGGGAGGAGACAGTAGAGAAGGTTGAGGCCCGATAGTCAGTGCAACCGTTTGATACGAAACCTTCCTCCAAGTCCTCATATTCGTCATCTTCCACATCAACATTGTCGACATCATCCTCCTCCATGCCTTCAGATGTTTGAGATAAGGTCAATTCAGACTCCATATCTAGAAGGTCGTTAAGAACATCTAGAAAAAGCAAGGTGGAAAATCATGACTCAGAGGGTTATTATTAACTTCCAACTAATGACATTTTAAACTAAATCAAACTGACTGGACATCAATCTTTGGGAATGTTTATAATTCCAAAACAGCCAAACAAATGTTTGAATAAGCCCACGGCAGAAAAAAAATGGAACTGGTTTAGATTCAGTGTCCTACCAAAATTATCCTTGTCCCAATGGAAGGTGTAGCACTTGGCTGCTGGAAGGCCGAGCGTCTGAAGAACCCCTAGTGACACAAACACAACAAAGTCTTTCTCATTAATCACCAGCCCACTCCAAACCCAACACACCACTGTTTCCCAAGCGGAAAAATCGTGCCATCAGCTTTATTGCTTCATGTTGGTCATCCATCTTGGTTACGTTTCTAGGAGCTGGTGCCAGGTACTGCTGCCCAGACAAATAGTGTAGTATGTCACCAAGCAACAACCATGAAACTCTATAGGATGTAGACCACCAATTCACATGGCCAAAAGTATGTGGACCCAAATTTCAAAGTCACTGGAATTAATAGGAGGTTTGCTACTACAACAGCGTTCATTCTTCTGGGAAACGTGGCTATAGGGATTTGATCCTGTTCAATCAACAGAATTTAAGTGAGGTCAGGTAATGGGTGATGGAGCCTGGTTTATACCTGAGGTTCCAGTTCATCTCACAGGTGGTCAATGGACTTGGGCATTGTGCAGGCCAGTCAAGTCTTCCCAATCAGACTCAGTAAATTGTTTTAATAGGGACCTTGCTTTGTGAACAGGCTCTATTCTACTAAAATATTTAATGAAATTTCAGGTGAATTAGTCACATGCTTTGAATAAAAGTTGTCCACATACTTCAGTCATTTAGTGTATAATGCTGCATATTTAATATATGCAGTACCTTATTCTTTTTCATATTATTGATTGCTTGTGAAGAATAATTGATTTTACTATAATAATGGCATGGATTGACAATAGCCTTAATAATGCAGTTTAGAACAGTGGTTCACAACCTGTTTGTCTCCAAGACGCTCTGTTTGTCCAAGACAATATGTGACCCTGGACCACAAAACCAGTCAGAAGTGTCAATTTTTTGAAATTGAGATTTATACATCATCTGAAAGCTGAAAGCTTTCTACTGAAGTATGGTTTGTTGGACAGTATTTGGTCAAGATACAACTACTTGAAAATCGTGAATTTAAGTGTGCAAAAAAAATCAAAATATTGAGAAAATCACCCATTTTGAACCATACAATATATTTTTGGCTATTGCTACAAATATACCCGTGCTGCTTAAGACTATCTAATCTGATATGTACCTTCGGTACTCATGTTGTAATAAAAATAAACTAAAAAATATAATGTCAGTTTTTTCTTGTACAGCCATTTTTAAAACATTTTAATTTTGTTAATATATTTAAATATAACTTAAATAATTTTAAGAATTAATGCCCCCCCACGGGCCCTATTCCTTAGGTGAGAACCACTGATTTAGTAAGTGCAATGTAAATGTAACAATTTTAGGATTTCACAAAACACACTTTCAATTTGTATTAGGTTGGACACAAGTCTGCTAACCATTCAAAGCACATTCTCTGCCTCTTTAGTGTTTGTGAGGTAGGCTATAAGTAGGAAGTGTGACTCTACCATCTGAAGTCTTGCCGTTGGAGGCTGGTATGGCAAGTTTTTCTCGCAGCATCTCCAGACCACCCTCGACATTTTCTCGAGCTTTAGCTATATCCGTCATGGCTGCTGCAGACTCAAGAAGGTCACTCAAGGAGGACAGGATCTGTGCCAGCTCATCATCACTCAGGCACTAAAAAGGAACCAACTTAGTCACGTACCGTAAGCTTTTATGTTGTTGCAAGTCATTCAGAGTTAGAATTCGATAAATGTTTAGCTGTATTTCAAATGAAGTTACCCCTGATTTTAACTTCCAAGTAATCACATATAATTACAATAAATTTCACCATTTATAACAAGCTCTACCCCTTCATTACTCTCACTCAATCCATCTATTTCTGCCCCACTAGCCACCCACCAACCACATATGAGTCATTTTGGTTACACATCCAGTTTTCTCCCCCTTCCCCCCATCAGATCACACACTTCCTGACACCCACAAAGTGATACACCCACACATTCACACATACTCAGTCACCGTCTGACGCACGTACGCTCTGTATCAGTCTTATGGAGAACATTAGAAAAGGAAATATCATCTTGTGCCATGGAACAGTGTGGTGTACCTGTAGAGCACCGCTGATGGTCTGTAGTGGGTATTTAGTTCCGAGTACTGCCTGGTAGCTGTGTTTAATAAGTGTAATGCTACTCTCTCTCTGTGAGACCTCTGCTCCACTGAGCTGCTCTGCCACAGACAGGAACTCAGCAGGCACCTCAGCCGGGTTCATCAACAACACCGTACTGCAAGAGAGAAAACATTAGAAAACATCACTGTAGTGTAGCAGAAACACAGATAAAACATCACTTGTGTTCATAGATGAAGTTATTTGTTATTTTCTGTATTTGAGCTTAGTATAACATCAACAATTTAAGATGTTTTTTCTTAGATGAAGACATTTTGTGGGGGTGTGTGTTTATATATATATATATATATATATATATATATATATAAATATAAACACACACACACACAGCTGAGGTGAAAAGTTTACATACACCTTGCAGAATCAAATAATAAAATAAAAGGGATCATACAAAACATGTTACTTTTTATTTAGTAATGACCTGAACAAGATATTTCACATAATAGACGTTTACATATAGTTCATAAAAGAAAAATAGTAGTTGCATTTATAAAAATGATACCATTCAAAAGTTTATATACCCTTGATTCTTAATACTTACTGCATTGCTACCTGAATGACCCACAGCTGTTTTTTTTTTGTTTTTTGTTTTTTTAGTGGTAATTGTTAATGAGTCCTGAAGAGTTAAATTGCCTGCTGTTCTTTAGAAAAGGTCCCACAAATTCTTTGGTTTTTCAGCATTTTCTGTATTTGAACCCTTTCCAACATTGACTGTATGATTTTGAGATCCATCTTTTCACACTGAGGACAACTGAGGGGCTCATATGCAACTATTACAGAAGGTTCAAACGCTCACTGATGTTTCAGAAGGAAACACAACGCATTAAGAGTTGGGGGGAGGTGAAAACTTTTTGAATTTGAAGATCAGGGTAAATTTAACTTATTTTGTCATCTGGGAAACAAGTATCTTCTGTAGCTTCTGAAGGGCAGTACTAAATGAAAAAAAATATGATATTTAGGCAAAATAAGAAAACTGTCCACATCTTAATTCTATTCAAAAGTTTTCACCCCCTGGCTCTTAATGCATTTTGTTTCCTTCTGAAGCATCAGTGAGCATTTCAACCTTCTATAATAGTAGCATAGTTGAAAAGATGGATCTCAAAATCATACAGTCATTGTTGGAAAGGGTTCAAATACACAACAATGCTGAAAAACATTCCATTATGCTGATTTGGTCCTCAAGAAACATTTGTTATTATTTCTTATTTACACCTATTAATATTAATTAATTTTGACCCAAAAATACTTCCAATTTAACATTAAAATTTGTCAATTAAACCCTAGGCTGTATGACAAATAAATCACAAACAAATCATGTTATTTACAATAAATCTGACTGGACACACAGCCTTTGAAGTTAAAGTTTCACAAAGATAAGTAATATTATAATAAGACAAATTCTGAATATCCAAGAACTGACACAGGAAGCAAGAGGTAAAGACTGCAACCACAAGGGCTGAGCAATAACTGACACAACAGGATTTCCTCCTGCTTCTGTGGAAATACACTCACATGATCTTAGAACGCTGACTGGAGGTGGCAAGGCCTTGTTCCTCTCTTACCAACCTGTGGTACGAAATCCCTGATACAAGCAAATGCACACAAGAACATTATTTCATCAGATTTCAACATTATGTAACAAAACATAATCTTAGCGAATGCACTGACGTTAGTGTGCAAGTTAAGTAATCTTGAAAGTACTACTAGTGCTCTTAAAACAGATAAACAAGTACAACACTTATTTTGAAAAACAGCTGCAGTGCTTCTTGAAACCACTGAGAAGTATGCCACTGCACTTTTCTGTTAAATACTATGATTTAGTACATTTTGACTAAGGTCAACAGCATGGTCTTTGATGAGGTGTTAACTTGTATGATCGTGACTGATAAAAGTTTATCATTTGTTATTGGTGTGAATACGCTACCTGGAGCTCTAAGCTCTTGATGTAAAGTAGAGAGCAGGTTACGGCACACGCTACAGTAGGGTTCAGGCCATGCTAGAAAGCCATGAAACACTTCACAAGCTTCTGTCAGAATCTCTCCATCAGATGGACAAAGAGGCATCTGCAAAGAGAAAACAGACACATTTGTGATTTCAATATATTAGCTTCTGGGTGAAAGAGATAAGGCTTAAATAGCAACATTAAACATTTAAAATGTATTTGAATTTCTAAACTTTATCTTATTTAAAAGGATAGCCAACCCCCCCCCAAAAATTCTGTCATTATTTGCACACCCCAAACCCATAAGACCTTTGTTTATCTTCAGAAAAGAAATAAGCAATTTTTTTCTGAAATGTGACATCAACGGCAATGGATCTTAATTTTATGACACAAAAGAGAAAAATATTGTTAAATAAAGCTGTTTTGTTTTTTTGTGCACAAAAATATTCTCATAGCTTCATAAAATTAAGGTTGAACCACTGATGTCACATGGACTATTTTATCAATTTCCTTACTACCATTCTAGGCCTTGAATGTGGTAGTCAAAAATACAAAAAATATCTTAATTTGCATTGTGAAGATGAACAAAGGTCTTATGAGTTTGGAACATGAAGTTAAGTAATTAATGAGAGAATTTTCATTTTTGGGTGAACTATCCCTTTAATTACTGCAAAAAAGCTGTAAATTAAAAAAAATATATTGTCAATACATAAAATATATAAATTGTACACATTCATATACATTTTTATACACCTTTTTAAAAATTACATATATTTCTTTTTCATTTTATGTAAGGTTTCTATGTTTTACCTTATTCAAGATCCTACAACTTTAATAAAGACTATTAAAAAATAATATTTGGATTAATTATTTGTGAGAATTAACACTAAGCAGCATTCAGTATTAGCTACAAGAACAATAAGTACAATTAGATTCTTAGTTTCTATCAAGGCTTTGGTAGATTTCTTCTTGAATTATCAACCCAGTGCTCATGAACCTTTACCTGCAGGAGTGTGGACTCGAACATGAGAGCCAAGGGGGCCACAAGCTCATAATGACACTCCTGCTGAACCTTAAACAGCAGAGAAAGATATACAGCATTAACACTTTTACACACCACCTACAGACAAATTTACACTGTTTTCCTGATCACTTGTAAAATAAATTAAAACAAGTTTCTGCTGAACTTAATTTAACTATGGATAACACTAATATCTTAGCACAGATTAGATGCAATCTTATCTGTCATAGCATGCAGAGCCCACAAGGGGGCATAGTGAGCTCAACACAGAGGACACTGATCACAAACGTGACTGAAAGTATCACTTCTACATTGCGGGTGTACTATTCTGTTTAGTTGGGGTTGTGTCTGAATGCGCACTCACCTCTCTGGCTTTTCTGAGAATTTGCTGCAGCAGAATGACAAAATTTTCTGGGTCCCTCTTAACCAGCTCTTCTAGACTCCAGCGGTTCATACACCAGCCAGCTGCATAAACATGCAGAAATATACACACATAAGAACCCTAATTGCGAAACTGGGACAAATGTGCGTGTCTTATACCTCAAATGAACATGAAATCTAGTAAACAAGTCCCCCATGGCATGCATGAAACCACTGCACAACCCCAATAACGCCAAAATGAGCCAAGCACACAAAAAAGTAGGAATTAATCTAAACACACACATCAGACAGGAATGGGCTGGTTAATTACACGACAGCCTGAGTTCCCTGCGCTAAACCGTGATGCGCAGTTTTGGTTAGAATTCTGAGAAAGAACATACTGTGGTGTTCAATTTGAGAGCAGCTGCATTAACAGATTATATTGGTTATGTGACAGAACTGTGCCTAACCTCAAAACAAATTTAGAATGATGCTGAACTGGATATTTAAGGCAACTGCAGCTAACTTTCCAGCTAAAGATCTGCAGTGGCTGATAATGTGCTTTACTCGAAGGACATCTTCCTGCAACTTCCTGCCCAAATGAAGGTGTCAAATAATACATTTCCTTTAGAGCACTTTATGAAAATAACACCTTCTTTCTGAATCTATCAACAGTCTCACATTCTGTACCAAACAACATTATGCTGTTTGTCAGTGTGATCTCGTTTGTTCAGTTCCCTGTTTCATAAGAACACAGCTAATATACAATGAATAAACATTCTATATATGACCTTTCTAAAATAGAGAAGTAAAAATAGTAGTATTTCACAGCTATGTATCATGTTGTCTTTGAGCAAATTCAAATTTTAAACTGCTTTTATACTGGAGAAATTAGTGTTTTGCTGTGATTACACAATTAAATGCTACAATCAGATGTGGATGGGCTGATGTAGACATGTCCACTTAGTTGACATTTAAACCCACCCAGTCATATTATATGGGCAGATGACAAAATTTATGGTATCATGTTCAAAATAAAGAAAGGATTTTTTATAATTTTTTTTTTTTTAAACCTAGTTTAAAGCATGACAAATTCGTGTACAGTCTGTATTCTTGTTGGTTTCATATAGTTTTGAAAAACTTTCAAGAAAAGTTCAATATGTTTTAACCATCAAGTAAATTCACAAAAAGGTCAATTTATGACATTTTAAGAGACTTTGACCTTGCAACACAGTCATTAGGGTCTGCAGGGATCCTTTCTCTAATTTTATTTCCTGTTTTGTGATATTACTGCGTATTGGTTGCACCTCATGACTCATGACGCACCACCAAACTAAAGAAAATAGTTTTTTTATCTATTAATAAGCAGTGAAGGAGCTTATTATTTTAGCACTTTCTACATAATATTTTCAAGAAATAATAACTAAAGAATATGCCCACTTAATATGTTTTTCTTTTCAAGAATATCGCAGTATCTATTTTAATCAGATTTTAATATCTTTGCAGTTTTCATTATAACATCAGAAATATTTGCTTAACTATATTTTATGCTCTAATGCTTTCTAATCCTAACATTGCTTTAACCTAAATCTCTATTATCTCCGATTTGCAACATAAGGTCATTTGAAAACCAATAGGAAAAATGAGAAGAAAAAAAAACATACACATACAAACCAGAAGTAAAGAATTAAAATGAAAAAAAAAAAACAATACACTGATGCCAAACAAAAGCACATGGTCAGTGGGGTGGCCTTACCGCTCCAGGACTGTGTCAGGCTTTCAGATGGCCGGAGTCCATCTAGGCATCTCTCCAGAGCATGCTGGATCCGGTCCTCTGTGCACGAGGTGTGCTGCATCTTGACTGTAACTGGAAAAGAAAATAATAACTAAAGTCATATAAAGGAAGCTGTAAAATTCAACATGTTTTTGAATAGTAAAACAAAAAGGTTATAAACGCACACTGCCTCCCTTATCTGATTTGTAAATATGATGCTAAAAAAGTGTTACATAAGATGGCGGAAGTGCTTGTTTATGTTTAAACAGGAGAATTCCAATCATATCAGTCAAGAAAATGTTATAAATTATTGTGCACGGTTTCAATCCAGTGACACAGCTGGTGTAACCTGAATGAAGTAGCCGCTTGTGTCAATAAAATTCCATATAATGTTATCTACATAGACAAACACACTCCTCTCCCTTCAGGGAAGTAAACATACAGCATCCTTTGCATGTCTGTAAATGATATTGAGGTTTAGGAAAATGTTCTACCTGCTGTCAGAGAATTTCAAGAGAACTATGTGGTTTAGGGATTATTAAGGGGATGCCACAGCTACCAACTGTTTGTTTTTCTTCCTGAAACCATTTAGAGTTCCTGACATTTACTGTTAGAAGTTTGCCACCTGCCATCTAGGAATAAAGGACAACACATAGTATGTAGTTTGGGAACAGACATCCAGGAATGATAGGCAACGCTGAACAAACCTCAAAGATAGAATGCATGGATGCGCATACAGTAAGTTGTAAAACCCAAATAGGAACTTCATGCGAATTAGCGCTTAATAAGAAGAGTAAAGTCATTATATTAAAACTAGGCAAAACAGAGAATTCCTCTTCCAACACACTAATTTCCCTAAATGGAAAAAAACTGATTTTTTTTTCTCCCAGTGAGTCACTGACCAATATCATTTTGAAATGCGCAATAACTTTACTAGATCAGCTAAATGTTTAAAGTTTGGCTGACATGAGCAGTTTTTAAAGTGCAGCTGTGAAAGAGATATAGATAGAATGATTACATATTAAGTCATTTTAGGGGCCGTTCACACAAAACGCATTTTTGGATTCCAATGCGCTGCTTTTCCATTGTTCTGTAAACGTGTTTGATACTGGCCTCTCGCATCTTTTACAGCGCCTTCAACGCGGTCATTCCACTTCCCTGTCTCTCCAGTTTTAAAAATAATTTGTAATACATTTTTTATGTACCGCTTGTTTTCCCCCTCTCAAATGTAGGTATTTGGGTCAGTAAATCAAATTGAACATAAAGTAAGTGTGGCTTATATTTGGCACCTCCTGTGTGTTGTAGTTTAGTGACATTCTTAAAACTTCCCCAATGTCAAAACAAAAATCCCCAAACCATGAAGCAAACATTTAGAGAGATATTAACACTGAGTCATTACACTCAAAACTCAAACCACCAATATTATAGATGATACATTAAAGTAAAGCCCTTTGCTTCACTTAGCTTCTCGCAAACACTTGACAACACATATACTAAACTCATCACTCACCAAACATCACGTTGCATTAACACGCTGAGCACGGCCCATTGAGCGTCATGCGTCATAAAGCGGATTTGCATAAACTGAGAAGTGCAGAGCACATTTGTCTGTTGCTGGTGATAAACTATTTTGCTGGGGAATTTATAGGTCCAAGAACATTTCATTATGAAACAAATAACGAAAACGAGGGTATTTCATATAAATCGTTCTGATATACCATCTCAATTAACTGTGTTTGATTTATTTGCCGGTTAGAAAGTGTGGTTAATGACGGATTATATGTTTTGTGATTTGATGTAAATTGAAAATACTGTATATAAGCCTAATGGTATTTCTATATAATAATTACATTTTAATTTAAAGTTTAATCATTCCATATGCAACTTCTAATAATCAGTCAGATTATATACGGTCAGATAATAACATATGGCACATCCTGCCGTTCTTCAATTAAAAAAAAAAAAGCAGAAAAGCAGTTCTGAAAATAGATTCATCTTGATTGCCTATCTGATGTCAGGGGCTTTTTCTGATCTAATAAAACAGGCAGGATGTCCATTTTAGGTTTATCCACATAGCTCTTAAATTCAATAATTATGCAACACCAATCCAAAGATTCTTTTTCTTCTTCTTTTTTATTTCACAGTGGTCACTAAGGGGAATTTGCTGATGTTAACTCAAGAAAAATCAACAGTATATACAAACCCCACATGTTTGTCTGTCAGTCATTAGGCGAGTTAGACTTGAAAAAACTCAAACTGCCAAGCACAGTTACCAGGATGAAAAATAAAACCTACTTTAAGCAGTTTCACTGGTCTCACTCTGAATTACAGTAAGGTTATCCTCAAACAAACTGTTAGCGCTGGTCACTTATTTTCAAGCACAACAATAGGCTTGCAAGCGAGGTAGCGGGAACAGCCTGATATTAGCCTTAATGACCTTACGGAGCTCTATTGTAGCCTTGCCAGGTTGGCTGGAAGGAACTAATTCATCACTGAACTTATGATTGCTGTTTCTATTATAAAGCTGAACAAAAAGCTGGTTTGTGTTGTGAGACTGGAACAACATTGTTTCCATTTGACTGATATTTCATTGACTAATTTCATAGAAAGTGGCACCTGGTGGGAACAAGTGCCAGGTGCAAATTAAATTACAACCCAGAAGTGAAATGTTGATTTGCTTTTTTAGATTAAAATAAATCATAAATCCTTTATATTCGTACACAGAGACAGTGATGTTCATGTACAGCCTAAACTGTGTAACAACTCTCCCCATGCAACATCCCTGGTTTAACTCAAAGGCTCAATCTCCTAGCTGAGATATTGTTATTTCTGCTGTAATTATGACAAAGCTGCTTGTTTTTCAATCTGTTTATTAACTGGAGTATTGATATTAAATTATTCAACCACTATTTATTCTGTTATTCTAGATATTTCAAGAACTGTTTTCAATAAAAACAGTAAAACAAGTAAACAAGTAAAAAAATATGATTTCTGTTTACATCTTGATTTTATCTGTTTTCAGCATTTTAATTTACAGATGAGGTCAAAAGTTTACATACTTTACATACCTTTCAGAATATGCTAAATGTTAACTATTTTACCAAAATAAGAGGGCTCATACAAAATGCATGTTATTTTTTATTTAGTACTGACCTGAATAAGATATTTCACATAATAGACATTTACATAAAGTCCATTAAAGGAAAATAGTAGTTTAATTTATAAAAACTGATCCCATTCAAAAGTTTACACATGCTTGATTCTTACTGCATTGTTACCTGAATGATCCACAGCAGTTTTTTTGTTTTGTTTTTGGTAATTGTAATAAGTCCCAAACAGTTAAATTGCCTGCTATTCTTTAGAAAAATCCTAATAGATCCTAAAATCCTTACATATAGTCCACAAGAGAAAATAATCGTTGGATTTATAAAAATGACCCAGTTTAATAGTTTACATATGCATGATTCTTAATACTGTGTTGTTACTTGACTGATCCACAGCTGTTTTTTTAGTGATAATTGTTCATGAATCCCTTGTTTGTCCTGAACAGTTAAACTGCCTGTTGTTCTTCAGAAAAATCCTTTAGATTCCACAAATTCTTTGTTTTTGTTTTTTTGTTTGTTTGTTTGTTTGTTTGTTTTTTAGCACTTTTGTATATTTGAACCCTTTCCAACAATGACTGTATGATTTTGAGTTTTTGATTTTTGAATTTGAAAATCAGGGTAAATATATAATAAGGTAAATTTACCTTATTTTGTCTTCTGGGAAACATGTAAGTATCTTCAAAATATGATTTTTAGGCAAAATAAGAAAAATGTACACATCTTCATTCTGTTCAAAAGTTTACACCCCTGGTTCTTAATGCATCATTTTTCCTTCTGGAGCTTTAGTGAGTGTTTGAACCTTCTGTAATAGTTGCATATGAGTCCCTCCGTTGTCCTCAGTGTGAAAAGATGGATCTCAAAATCATACAGTCATTGTTAAAAAGGGTTCAAATACACAAAAAAAGCTGAAAAACCAAAAACAGTGAAGAACAAAGGAAGAACAGTGAGCAGTTTAACTGTCCAGGACAAACAAGGCACTCATGAACAACTATCACTTAAAAAAAAAAAAAAAATCAGCAATTATTTTCTCTTGTGGACTATATGTAAACGTATTTTATGTGAAATATCTTATTCAGGTCAGTACTAAATAGAAAAAAACATACATTTTGTATGATCCCTCTTATTTTGGTAAAATAATTCACATTTCGCAGATTCTGCAAGGTGTATGTAAACTTTTGACCTCACTTGTATTAATAATAATTTCTTCATTTAAATATTTTTGTCATCCTGCACCACCTGTGAAAATTTGTTTAGGACCCCTGGTTAAAAACCTGTTCTAGACAGGTTTTGCATCAGTTGTCTGATTCGTGGCATAATACAGAACTAAACTGGTGCAAACAAGTGACCAGCAGCCGTCAGTCAGTCAGATGCCTGTAGCCTTTTGTTCATTTTGCAACCTCTGAAAATGTGGAAGTGACCTTGTTGACACGTAAAAGGATGTGTTCACATCCTCTTATGTGAGAGGATGATTTCATCTGGGCAACACAAACACAATCCCAGCAAACTTCCTATGTGAAGTAAAGATGCATTTGAGGTGCACAGACTATGAACAAAATCAGTGAAACGCAACCAGGGCCTTTTCAGTACATTATCCTGAGTCAGCAATGCTGCATTCCAAATTTGGATCACACCTTTTATTCTAATAATAAATTATAGCATTACTTTAGTAACAAAACAACAATACACATACTGTAGACAACTTCAGACCTCCAGAGAGGTGAAACAGGGACAGTATAAACACTGGACACTAAATTTCATATCTAAAATCAGACCTCAGCTATAAAATCTCATATCCCAACAGCATGTGTGATGAGATGCTCCCTTCATCTCAGCTGATTCACGTTTTCACTGTGACCCAGCATGAAGGTTAATCTCAGCTCCTTCTCCTGATCATATTTCCAACAGCCCTGTACAGGAAGGTTGCTCCCGGGTTTTGCCGAGGAAACAGGTGTTGCTCCATTGTTGTGGTGCGATCGGCCGCTATGATAGACTCCCACACCGTGAGGGGGTCGACGCTCATTGTGTGGAGTCTCTGATTGATGGGGACCAATATCCCCCATGCGCCTTGTCCTGTGAGCCCAGAGTCTTCTCATCCACATCCCTCCCTCCCATAACAATAAGGCCAAACTGCCCCTGCCGTGATCGTTTTAGGAAATAACAGCAGTCGAACAATGGTGACAACATTCAACGGTAAGTGCTTCCTTTTTATATGTTGTCGCCGACACAGTAGCCCAGTTAAGCAGATACAGTAGGATGCAGGGGATCTATCACAGAGCAATATTTACCAGAACCAGGATGCTGATTTTCTCCCGTCTAGGCGGAAATGAGGAACTCTATTCTTTCCTTTTAGTCTCTATTGGTACCTGTGGGAACTTTACACTCACCTCAGTTTCAGCTTATGTTGTGTAAAACCGAACTGAAGGGTAGTGTGTTATATAAAACAAGGAAACGAGCAAATGTCTAAAGCGTGCATGCATAAAAAATGATGCATGAACAAGAATTAAGGACTCTGAATGACTTGTTAATTACATTTGTAACATAAATACAACTACATTGTTACTTTTTTGCTGCTTTGCGCTATCTCCCCCCCTTTCAGAGTTTTTTTTTTTTTTACAGTTTTTACATGTTTTACAGTATACAGTTGAGGTCAAGTTTACATATTCTTGCAGAATCTGCAAAATTTCAATTACCAAAATATAAGGGATTATACAAAATGCATGATATTTTTATTTAGTACTGACCTGAATAAGATATTTCACAAAAAAGACATTTAAATATAGTCCACAAGAGAAAATAATAGTTGAATTTATATTAAAAAATGCCCCCGTTCAAAAGCACATACGCTTGATTCTTAATACTTTGTTGTTACCTGAATTATGTTTTTTTTAAAGTGATAGTTGTTCATGAGTGCCTTGTTCATCCTGGACAGTTAAACTGCTTGCTGTTCTTCAGAAAATTCCTTCAGGTTCCACAAATTCCTTTTTTTTTTAGCCTTTTAAGCATTTTTGTGTGTTTGAACCCTTTTCAACAATAACTGTAACATTCTGAGATCCATCTTTTCACACTAAGGACAACTGAGGGACTCGTGCAACTATTACAGAAGGTTCAAATGCTCACTGATGAATCAGAAGGAAAAAATGCATTAAGAGCTAGGGGGTGAAAACTTTTTGGATTAGAAGAGCAGGGTAAATTTAACTTATTTTGTCTTCTGGGAAACATGTATCTTCTGTAGCTTCTGAAGGGTAGTGCTAAATGAAAAAAAAATATGATATTTAGGCAAAATAAGAAAAATGTATGCATCTTTATTCTGTTCAAAAGTTTACACCCCTATCTCTTAATGCACTGTCTTTCCTTCTGAAGCATCAGTGAGTGTTTGAACCTTCTGTAGTCCCTCAGTTGTCCTGAGTGTGAAAAGATGGATCTCAAAATCATAATCATTGTTGGAAATTCAAATTTACAAGATGCTGAAAAACTAAAGAACTTGTGGGATCTGAAGGAATTTTCTGAAGAACAGCAGGTAGTTTAACTCCTCAGGACAAACAAGGGATTCATGAACAACTATCACAAATAAAAAAAAAAACACAACTGTGGATCATTCATGTAACAACATAGTTTTAAGAATCAAGTGTATGTAAACTTTTGAACGGGGTCATTTTTATAAATTCAGCTATTATTTTCTCTTGTGGACTATAGATGTAAACATCTTTTATGTAAAATACATGCATTTTCTCCTTCTTGATCCCTCTTATTTTAGTCAAATAATTAACATTATGCAGATTCTGCAAGGTGTATGTAAACGTTTGACCTCAACTGTATATATTTTAATACAATAATGTTTATTGTACTGAAAGATAGTAAAAAACAACTTTAGGAGAAGATGGAAAATTCCTATGGCTATTCTGTTTATCAAGTGAAAGTATGGACATCCCCATATTGTGAAATTTACAATTGCCCTTGTAAAGATGTAATACTGTATATATTTTGAGTGTATGCAGTAGTGCTGTTCTGAATCCAGTCTGTTTTTACAGAATTTCTCTGATCTGAGTTAATTTTATCTTGAATAAATGATATGATGCTGCCGAAAGCACGTTGAGCATTTTTTTCTGTGATGTATTTAACATATAAATAAGTGTGTCACTGAAGTAATTATGTAGTGTAAATAAAACACATTCTATATTTGGAAAGTAACACATTTCTGCATGCCAGATGTGATGAGCTCACAGGTAAAAACAGTGGGTAATATGAATTTGATAGAAAAGATATGAACTCTACTGTCAAACAAACAGGAAGAGGTTTAACACAAAACAACTTTAGAGTGTCTTCCATGTCAGTCACAACCAACGCCTATGTCTGATTACAAAGGAGCCACTTTCACTTCAAATTATGACTCAAACTTAACGAATTCTGAACAAAGAGGAGCTGGCTGACAAAAACATCCTACTTTATATTTTAGGTGGCCTTAACTATGTACTTATATTTTAATTAATAACTTGTACACATTTTTACATTTTACTTAGACTTTAAAAAATACATGCATGTAATTACATCTGTAATTAATTTCTGCAAGTACATTTATAATTGCACCGTTGACCCATCCCTTACACCTTAACCCACCCTTAAACCTACCCACACCACCAAACCTGTACCTGCCCTTACCAATATCCCACCTCAATAACAGCAAAAGTGTTTTGCAATACAGTATGAAAACAATAAGTACATTTTTATGTTGGTACATAGTAGTTAAGGCCACCTAATATGAAGTGGGACCAAAACTTGTATTGTGACAGCCATTTAGACTAACATAATGTGTCAAGTAAGAGTTGTATGTATATAATAACTGTGCCTGATGGCTTTTGGGTATCTAATACATTGAAATACATTATTATAACTTTCGCACAGTCTAAACACAAATGTGTTTTGTCCAGTGACATTTTATGGGCTGACCACTGTGTTTAAAAGCAATGATACACACACTGATGATCGTCACCACTGAAACTTTCATCCAGTTTCATTTCCAGTCCCTAGTTGCGTAATCTTCCAGCAGATTTTAAATCAACTGGAATTCAAACTTAGCCAATGATCTGTTTTTTAGCCAAGGAACCTGTTATTTCACTCAGCTGAAAGTTTGTCACAAGCACTTACAAATTACAGTTGCATCAGTTGTGTGATGTTGCTTGCTTATTTATTGATTGATTGGTTGTACTGCATTGTAATGTACTGAGACATAAATATAAGTATGCAATATCTATTGATCTTTCTTTTTGAACAGTAACAAAATTTGATATTCCTCTCTCTTGGGTTGCTGACAGACAAGCACATGAATGGCTGAAAAATTAAACTTCCTTATGTATGTATTATTAGAGTTTCTGTCGGATACTGTTTGTGCATGAAAAGGAGAAGTATCTCACTGCTTTAAAGCTGTTCTATCACACTTGCTCCTGTCACCTATACACTGAAGGCCTGTTCTTGCAGAATCACTATGGTGGCAATGAAAACAAATATATCATTTGAATATTATAGACAGTATTAACAAGAAAACTAATTTGCAAGTAAAATGCAAATTTCATCTGCATATACGTAAGATCTTTGAACTTAGAGGCTTATACTGCATTCTTATTTGGAAATGGGTGTCTGTTGCATCAAATATTATGAATTTACAGTGCACTCGTTTCTAACTGAGTCCAAAGCAATTGATTTTGCAAAGAAGGAACATCAGCTGTATTTGTGCCATTGACTGTATTTTGCAATCAAGCATTTAGAATCTGCACACTTCATGATGTTTATACTGTATATATATGTATGTATGAAGAAAAATAATCTCTGTCACACTATGTCACCCCCCTTCATTATCTTAACGGATCTTCTGTGAGAACTAGAGCGGCTGCTATAAGTCTGCTTCTTGAATGTGATTAGATCTCTTATTAAGCCACTGTTTATACATATGACCGTTCACCACAGAGGAAGCCTACGTGAATGTCTTGCAGTCATGTTTTAAAGAACTGCTCTAACACAAAGTTTCATTACAGTTTACTGTAGTAAAACCATACAACCACGTAATATAACAGAATAAAACACCAATGCTGTCAACTGAGTATATTACCTGACTGTATAGATGAACATCATTTAACAGATTACTGATTCAGAACTGCTGTCCTGCATGCCTCACTGCACAAAATCAGTGAATAGTAAAGTTTCCACCTGACATTCCCAGCAATGAACATCATCTGTCTTAAAACTCCATTTAAAAGCTCATGGAGCATTGGGAGTCTTCACATGTGAATATCTGAGCTGAAGGAAGCTAAACGTTTCTGATTCTAGCTAAAGCAATTCATGGGCTTTCATGGGAATTCACCTGCACATCATATCCACAGACCTGGCCTTGTAATTCTGAGTTTTATTCCTTTTTTAGGCTAGTTGAGCTCAGATTAAAATGATCACAATACAGGAATGCACCGCAGGCAACACTTACCTGAAGTTCTTATCCTCTTCCCATGATTTCTTTGCCTTTTATCAATGTGCGGGCTGAGGCGGAACCGATGTCCTTTCAGTCTAATCCAGTGCTTAAGATGAAAAGAGGTGGAAATGTAACCACATCCTTCAGCATCAGGTTATATCAGCCTACATAGACACTGAACAACGGCAGCAACAACAGGAGCAGTTATCAGCACGCCTGCCGAGCTTTAGTGCGACTAAACAGGAACTCAGAGAGAGAAGGTGCAGAAGAACTCAAAGAGGAAGACATGGGCTACATGTGTTCGTGAGTGGGAGGAGGTTTAACTTACATACGCAGGCTTTGTTCTTTGACAGACGTCTTCGTTTTACTAATGCTGTGGATGGCAAGCTGCCATGAATGGCAAGTTGGTTTTAGAAATGACAGCTTTTTGAAATGACTGAACAATAATTTAGATACGTTTAAAATGTTCACCAGCATAAGAGTACCTACATTCCACTAACAAAACAAAATGTTTTATATTGTTTTTACCATTTTTAAACTTTAAAAAAGTTAACTAAGGTCCTTGTTAAGTACACACCATTTGTTGTGTTGTTTGATATTGTTTTTAAATAATTTTATTGAAATAATATAATGGCAGGTTGTATTTTTGTCAGCCTTCTCTCTAGTCTAACTGCAGCCTCAGCCTCTATACTCAGCAAAAGATCACTTAACTTCCCCAGAGGTCAAAATTTGCATTCTGTACCCGTAAGCGTGTCTCTCTGTCTGTGTCACACTCTGTATCTTCCTTTCTCAAAACACATATTAGTCAGCTTAATTGTAATATCCTTCACAATAAGGGGAACTCATTGAACGATTTTTGGCTCTTCTAAAGAAGGAACTTATCTGTTAACGCTTCCAATCAGAGGGATCAAAACAGAAAGCTCAGAATATGTAATGGTAGACACGGCAGGTGTTTATTAGTTTATAGGCGACGTGACTTGGATGAGCTTGACTTTTAGTGGAAATGAAATACTGCCATCTAGTGGGCCAACCGCGTTGCAGAAAAATAAACCAACCAACATTTAGCAAGTAAAAGTTTTAGGCTGCAGTGGTATGAATAACATTAAACAATGCGGGAAAACATATTCAAACTTACCGATAAACTATCAAAACCAGTAACACAAGTTGAATATGCTTTTTGAGGTTGAACTTTCTCAAATGGAAGCCACAAATATTTTAATTAAAAACAAAATAAATGGTCTAATAAAAAATAAATTAAATTAAATGATCTCTTTGAAAATATTACCTGGTTTTATTTACATTCACATAAATAATCTAATTTTCAGACCTCAGCTGAAACGCATTCTGACACCCATGCCATTGCGCATGCGTCTTTGATCACCCTGTTTGGTTACCCAGTCGAATCACCCATGTAAATTCAGGCGATGCTTTACTTAGCAAGTCGCTAATACAGATAACAAGTAAATTTGCATTACCGTTTGATTAATTTATCACCTGATATGATAGGAAGCTGAACATTGTTATTCCTAAAATGTTGGGATATTTAATGTGTCCTGGTTTTAGATGAGAAAAACAACAACAACAACAACACTTTTTATCCTCACTGTGAATTACAGGAAGTGGCTCGGAGGAGTCTAACCCGCCATGAAACGAGTAAGCTGCATAGTCTAGGGCTAGGATATTTAGCAATTCTGTTTCAAAGTTGCGTTTCAACAACTGTTTAAATATCAATATGATCCACCACTCCAAATATTTATCGCACTGCATGTTCACTTTGGCTAAATAAAAAAATACAAAGGTTAGGCTGTTATTGATTATACACATAACTGCAGAGAATCCGGAACATAACGTCACTAATTCTTTGTTTCTTTTTTCTCAAAACTTAGTTTAGTAGGCCTTATATAAATAACAAAGTAACCACGCAGATTACAATTTTGTCAGAACACGTAGTTATTTGGCGCCAAATGTATCATTCTTCCTTTTAAGTTACTATAGCAACGGTAGTCCTTTCGTGTGTTTTCATCTGAAAAAGTATCAGGCACATCGACAAATATTATTGTCATTGCTTTCTTTTTGTATAACAATGTATTATAGCGTTGCATATCTGCAGCGAAATTCGTTTTATTTGTAAATAAAAAATGATGTAATATTTCTATATAATGATTTCAACAATAAACATCCATGTCATAAATATATGACGTGCTTATCAAATGCACGCTCTGTACAACCAGTGCTGTTTGCTAACTGTGGAAACTAATACTGAGCTACACTTTTAGACAAAATTGAACCCAGAAGTTGGCTAAATCTGTTCAAACGTCCCTTTGTGGCGCCACAGTTATTATTAATATATTATTTATTATTATTTTTAATAGTATGTATTTATTTCCATAAATACAGTGGGCCTAAATAATCGGTCAGGGTTTGGGTTAGTCTATAGTGATTATAAAAAAATAAAAATAAAAGCAATAAAATTGTATGGTAGGATATGTTCACGTAAAGATTTAAATTACTGTTTTGAGAGGGAGAAAGCATTTTATTCCAATTCCAATACCACATCCGATCTAAAAAAGAAAAAGTGTTAGAAATGCGAACACCATGACTTTTCATGCAAAATCAGTTACATTAGCTGATATGGATAATCAAAAGTTTTGTAGTTTGCTGTCGTGGTTTGTTTTTAATAATGGGAAGCTTATTAAATGGGTTACTAATGAATTGGTTAATAATCAGAACAATAGTCTGTTAATCAAACACGTAAACCAAACTAAAAGAAGTCAATTAACGCTGGATGCTATACAATTGAGGCACCAACCGAAAAGCTTTGTTATCGCATAAACAAACTTATTAATAAAACCTAAGTTAATTTTCCAGAACACAATGACCAAATAATAAAATTATAAATTCAGATTTTGTGCATGTCTTGCTGAAATAAGCATTTTTATTGTTGTACTCGACTTATATTGTTGCTACAAAATAAGCATTATTTTCATATTTTTCTCTAAAGTCTCTGTACCCTTTATTTTATATAAAAAAATACGCTACGCGACATTTTTCAGAGCAAAGATACTGGATATGTTTTAGAAATTACGCTTATTATATTCTGTTGAATCCCGGTCTGCTGGTTTTATTGATAATCTACCAGTGGATGTCGTTGTTCTCTCGAGTGTCACTGCTGGAGATGAATGAGCTCAAAACCCTGTGTAAAGACGCGTCCGGCTCTTTCTCCATAGAGCAGATACAGAGAGAGAGAGAGAGGGACAACGTGAGTGTCTCCTATCTCACTAGAGCTCAAACTAACGGGATCTTCTTATATCCTCTACATGCGCAGAGATTCAAGAAGCATACAAGTGAAAGTGCGTGTCCAATACTCAAGGAAAAAGAGAGCCAGCACGAACTGAGATTGTTTTGTGACTTTTCTGCTTTTGCTGAACTGTTTGACGGAGGTACAGTGACCTGTGTGGGGATTTTTCCAATTGCGATTTTCCTTAATTGCGAAAGCGTTATTATTGTCGGATCTTCCGTAGTGCTTTAGATTCTGGAGTTTGCCCATATGCTGGAGTCTGATTTAGACTCGCACTAGTTTGTTATTTGGCACCGGTTTGATCGCGGTGTCATAGCGGCTGTGGATTGATCACGCTCAGCCTGTCAACTGATTTTCCATCTGCAAACACTGAAAGCATCTTCTCATTAGGACACGGCTGTGTTTCAGCACAGGAGAGACTGAGGAAGGCGCGTGATGATGTTGAGGGTCTCTGATGCTTTGGTCACTTTGGTGACTCTCTACTGTGTGGTCAAAGGGACTGTCGGCGGATACGGCATGAGCATGTTCGCCGCTCAGACCTCCCCACCGGATCCATGCTACGACGAGAACGGTCACCCCAGAAGATGCATCCCCGATTTCGTGAACGCGGCGTTCGGGAAGGAAGTGCGCGCGTCCAGCACCTGCGGCAAAACACCGAGTCGCTACTGTGTGGTGACTGAGAAAGGGGATGAACGGCACAGAAACTGCCACACGTGCGACGCGTCGGACCCAAAGAAATATCACCCACCTGCTTACCTAACAGACCTGAACAATCCTCATAATCTCACCTGCTGGCAGTCGGACAATTACATCCAGTATCCTCAAAACGTCACTTTAACGTTATCCCTGGGCAAGAAATTTGAGGTGACCTACGTGAGTTTGCAGTTCTGCTCACCACGACCTGAGTCCATGGCTATCTTTAAATCAATGGACTATGGGAAGTCCTGGGTGCCTTTCCAGTACTACTCGACCCAGTGTAGAAAGATGTACAACAAGCCCAGCAAAGCCACGATCACTAAGCAAAACGAGCAAGAGGCCATCTGCACAGATTCTCACACCGACATGCACCCTCTCTCTGGCGGGCTGATCGCGTTCAGCACCCTGGACGGGCGACCCTCCGCGCACGACTTTGACAATTCACCCGTACTCCAGGACTGGGTGACTGCCACTGACATTAAGGTGACTTTCAGCCGCCTGCACACCTTCGGAGACGAAAATGAGGATGACTCGGAGCTGGCCAGAGATTCGTATTTTTACGCCGTGTCAGACCTGCAGGTCGGAGGCAGATGTAAGTGTAATGGACACGCGTCACGGTGCGTCAAAGACCGGGATGGAAACCTAGTGTGCGAGTGCAAGCACAATACAGCCGGACCAGAGTGTGACAGATGCAAACCTTTTCACTATGACCGACCCTGGCAGCGCGCAACCGCCAGAGAAGCCAACGAATGTGTCGGTAGGTCCAACTTTTTATTTCTGTATCATTTTTGGAAGCGCGTAGCCTAAGGCGAGAACATATCACCAAAGACATATCGTAGATCTTTCGTCGCACGTACAATTGTTTGAGATAAGTTCGAAACCAGCCATGACTGCCAAGTGAAAAGTGCGGGTGTTTTCATTTTAACTACAAGCGTTTCGCATCTAGTGAAGGGAACTTACAGGACCGTTACAGTATAACAATATAAGTGACAGATTTATGGAGAGTTCACTCAATGACTTGGAGAAATTTCAACAATAATCTCTAATTTTAAAAAAAGAAAAAATGGTTTGGAGTTAAGCGGCTAGTACTGCTGTCAGGGTTAAACAAATAGAATTCATTACGATTTAATACTTACAGTTGATTTTTATTTATTTTATTTTTTTTACCAATCGCGGCATCGAACAGCTTTACGTTTAAATAAATGTCTTACAAACATAAATAATGAATGAGCTTCACTTCAACGTCTGCAAACATTTGCAAACGATTTTATGAATTATTATATAAATGTTTACGTCAAAAATAAAACATTAATATGGGAGTTTAAGAAACTTAGGCTCGGCGTACATGTTTCCTGTACGTTTCTTTTAAACAAAATTCGGTAAAATATATTTGAACAAAAATGTGTAATCGTTTGTCCAATACGGATTGTTAAGGTGTGTGTTAATGTTTGTTTGATATTTAAGATATTTCTTTACTGTTTAAACTGTTTAGGTTTTTAAAATAATATTCACAGTGATTATTATTTGTTTAGGGGTTAAAAATATTAAGACGTATTCGGCGTTATCACGTATAATGGAAAAAAAAATCGGAAAAAAGTGAACAGGTGTCCTTACAGACTGAAGCGAGAAAGACAAACATCATATATTTTGTCGTTTAAAGAGCAATTTGATAATAGTCTGCCAACGAGCCGCCTCGGGTTTTGGCCCGTGCACTCACTTTTATCACTGTTATTAAAATGAATTTTTAGACATATTCAGTTATATTACTTTCTTTTATTATTATTATTATTAACCTATTACTTTTCTTTATTTCTTTCTTTCTTTATTTGCATTGTATTACAAGCAAAATACAAATAAAAGACTTAAAATGGTCGAATTAAGTTATATCAGACAGCTGGTAAGATTGCCAATTATTTATTTACATATTACTATTGTCGTTGTTATTATGATTATTTATATTTCATTGCGCATTTGTAAAAATGTGTTTATTACACAGATATTTGAAATACACAATATCACTACGTGACAAACTTAGCTGGGACAGCATAAATATTTAGTCTATTGCTTACGCCAGAAGTAAAGAAATGATACCCATGACGCTTAATTAAATGGACCCATTCATAAACGAAATTAACTGCCATAATTTGCACTGAATTGTCTGGCCGCTCTTAAGATGGCCCAAACCTAGCTGAAGCACTCTTAAAGCAGACTGTTTATCAGCAGTCGGATAGATAAGATAACTCTCTGGGTTATTAAAAGTGCTTATGGGTGCAGCTGATGCATATAATTCCTGTAGATTAAAACGTTCCTTAAAATAAAACAGCACTGACAGTGTTGAAATAACACTGACAATCCCCTTTGTGTATTTCTCTGATTTCACTTTCACTGTATTAAATAGAATATGTGGGTGAAACATGCATCTTTAAGCATGATTTTAATCAATAGCAATATTTTAATGTATTATGTATCTGTTTATTGAGTCAATAGTAGAATGACTTCAGCAGTCTGTACTGAATGAGAGTGCACTGTCAGTTGCACATGCTAATAATGTCTGGCCCTGCATAAACAAATCTGAATCATAACTATAATGAAAAGAGCCTGACAGTCATCATCTGTCATCAATCACAGATTCTGTAGCTAATTTCGCACCTGCCCAGTTAGTTTTCAGTGACTGTTTTGACTCATCGTAGAAAAGAAGAGCTTGTTCTTATTCTCCTCGCTCTGAGTAAGCCAAACATGTATCTGTTTGCTGGAAATGTAAACGAACCAGTTTAGACGCCACTGTCTCACAGGAGAAATGAATTGCTCCCCTGTATCCTTGACACTTTATTTTTACCGGGCCTGCATGTGTGAGTCTTGCGTGGGGCACAAAAGATCGTCACTCACAGCATCCATCTTGCTGTCAGCGAGCCGACGCTTTTGCAGAACATTCCTCGGCTGTGTTTTTCCTGAGCGCAGTGCCATCAGATCCAGTGGCGAAATGAAAAGAAAGAGCAAGAGAATGAAAAGAAGTGAAGAAGTGAAAAGAGAGGAGTGAAGGGGTGGGCAACGTTAAAGCAAACAGAGCTTAAACAGGAGAAGAAAGAGCCGTGTGACACCTCTGAGCCGGGGCAGAACCCAAGGGAAAACCTTTGTGTGTGTATGTGAGGCCGAAATGCAATCAAACACCTATAGAAACACTATGGCAACCTCTCATTCATAACCCCAACTTAAATATGGAAATGTATGTTGTAAATGATCTGACTGAGGGTTTGGTCCTCTTTCAGCACTACTGTATGTAGGAGAAACATTCCAGCATTCTAGGGAGTATTTCAATGTAAATTGTCTTTGTTGGTCCTAATATGTGTTCATGTACTAGACTGAATTCTTACTGAAAGGAAATTTCACCAAGGGGCTCGAGCTGAACCGGGACGCTGTGCTATGAATTTCACTTACTAAATATGATAAGAATAAATATAGGATGTATGGATTTGAAACAGAGATAATAAGGGAGGTTTTAAAGTGAGTGAAACATAGGATAAGAAATAGTGTTGAGAGAGAGTGTTTAATAGATAGCGATCAATAGCCGCAACTGCAAAGAGACCTAGGTTTCACTTGAACTGCACTTAACTGATTGGATCCTTGAGTGGAAAAGTACCCCTATAAACCCCTGAGTGCCCTGTTAATGTGGCCTTACGATATTGATCAGCTTATGCCATTGAGAGGCATAATTCCTTAATGCATTGAGCCACAGTCTGAAGCCTGTCAAGAATACAAAGTGATGAGATGAATGAATGTCACTCATTGGGGGAAATTTAATTTTTAACTCTTTAAAGTCAAGTATTTTTGTTTTTCGTAGTGCGTCTTACAATACAGATAGTTTCAAAGCAACTTCACAGTAATAAACAGGAAAAGAACAGTTGATGTTGCAAAATGCATCAGTTGTGAAATAGAACTGTAATAGTTCAATTACAGCTATTAAGCGTATCTATAAAAGACAACAGTGTCTTTATCCAGTTTAAATCAGTTCAATCTTAATCCAATTCAGTTCATTAACAGTGTTTATATTGCAGAGTTATCATTTTTATTTTCTTCTGAATTTTTGTCATTCAGTGCACTTTAAAAATTACTTTTCCACTGGACTGAAACAACAGTTTTCCATTTTAAAATGTCGTTAGTCCCAAATGAATCATACCAATCTGTTTTTTGTAAAGTCAGATTAACAGACCTGAAAAAAGCAACTGTAGCTTGGCTTGTCCAGCATGTATACACTTTAATTACATACAGTTTGCCTTGCCAATGTACACCTGGTGTGAAAAACAGACAGTGTGCGTTTAATCCTTCAATTACGCTATTACGCATTGTGTCATTTATACTTATAGAGTGTAGCTCAGATACGCAATAACTTGCTGTAGCTTGATTATAACTGTGCATGTAAAGGATTTCTTAGAAGCTTCGCTGGAGCAGACTAATTTGGGCAGCAAAACAATTCAGTGAAGAGAAGGAGATGTTCAAAAACAGCGTAATCTTGACAGAGGGATGTGTTGAATCTCAGACTGTGGTTTTAGATGAATCAGGGATGTTTCTTTGTCCCCTATTGTTGGAAGCTAAGCAAATCGCTGTCAGAATACAAATCGCTTCTCTTGTATTTCCAGCATGTGCTCGTTTCTCTGTCACAAAGTTAAGTTTAACTCCCTTAAATCCCTACCACACGCAAAACCACAACATGACTCTGCCAGTCTGAACATAATGTCTCACATAGTTACTGCATGATCTCCTTGAACATTAAATGCACACTTGGAAGTGCTTTAGAGCTCTCTTGGGCCTGAATCTGAAATTCGCAGGTCAATATGCCAAACACATGAATTAAGTGACCCCATCGGGCTAATCTCCCAGAACATTTATTCATGGTTTAGAAGAATATTAAGTACTGTCCGTTTGCTCTCCTCAAATGTAAATGAATAGTTGTTTCTGACTATAATTTTCCTTTTTCTGCAGAAGAAAAAAAGACATTTGAAGAATGTTTCAGTTGTTTTTGCCCACAATTAACGTCAGTGGAGTTTCAAGTTCCAAAACTGTCATAAAGGTAGAGTAAGAGTAATCCATACTCCAGTAGTTTAACACAATCACTTTTCGTGCTAAACAGATTGAAACTTAAAGGGTTAGTTCACCTAAAAATGAAAATTGTAAAACTTTGATACTTCATAAAGTTCATAAAGAGACTGAAAAAAGTATCTACAGTTTTGCAGAATCTGTGAAAATGTGAATAATTTTAATAAAATAAGAGAGATCATACAAAATGCATGTACTTTTTTATTTAGTACTGTCCTGAGTATGATATTTTACATAAAAGATGTTTACATAGTCCACAATATAAAAAAAATTATTTAAAAAAAAATATTAAAATAACCCCCTGCAAAAGTTTGGGAACCTTTGGTTCTTAATACTGTGTGTGGTTACCTGGACGATCTATGACTGTTTTTTTGTTTTGTGATGTTTGTTCATGAGTCCCTTGTTTGTTCTGAACCATTAAACTGAGCACTGTTCTTTAGAAAAATCCTCCAGGTCCTGCAGATTATTCAGTTTTCCAGCATCTTTTGCATATTTGAACCCTTTCCAGCAGTGACTGTATGATTTTGAGATCCATTTTTTCACACTGAGGACAGCTGAGGGACTCAAACACAACTATTAAAAAAGGTTCAAACATTCACTGATGCTCCAGAAGGAAACACGACGCATTAAAAGCTGGGAGGTGAAAACTTTTGAACAGGATGAAGATTGTTAAAAATTTTTAATAATTATTGGGTTATTTTAGTAATTTTAGCTAATTTTTGTCTTGTGGACTATATGTAAACATCTTTTACAGTATGTAAAATATCTTACCCAGGTCAGAACTAAATAAAAAAATAACATGCATTTGTATAATCTTATTTTGTTAAAATTATTCACATTTTCATAGATTCTGCAAGGGGTTCCCAAACTTTTGCATAAAACTGTATATGTATTGAGTGGTTTAATCCAAGTCTTATGAACATATTTAACTGAGTTTTTATATATATATTTTTTAGATTTATAAACACTTATACATAGAACACTTTAAATATGGTAAACGAAATCCTACATTTGTGTTTTGAAAATGAAGAAAAGTCTTAAGGTTTGGAATGACTTGAGGGAAAGTAAATGACAGGATTTTCATTTTTGGGTGAACTATCACTTTAAGTAGTGATTCATTCTCAAATCAAATCAAATAATTAATCAACTCAGGTTTACCCACACCATCATACCATACTCATATAAATACGGCAACACATCAGTAACATCAAACCTCATTGGTGCTTGTGTCGTGACGTTAAGTCAGGTGACACAGAAGAACCACTGATATTTAATGTTACTGACACATCGCCATTTTATTTGGTCTCAGAAATAGATTAAACCAGTGGACCTGTATGATGCTTGAAAGTTGTGCACCCCATTAACTTTCATCATATGGACAACAACGAGAATTTCTTCATATAGCCTTTTTTATTTATTCTGTTTTTTTTGAGTTCAGCAGAAAAAAAATCATACTCGTTACATACTGTACAACAAATGTAAACAGAATTTCCATTCTTTTCACTCAAAAAACAAAATTAAAGCACTATATTTAATATTAAAAACTCATTTTAATATATAAATCCTTTGGTTATATAATACAAAGGCGTGATAAATTTGTTTGTCAGATTTCTTAGATAATCAGCTATCAGTAATCTCACTGTTTGTGTGTTTGGCTATGCCAGTAACAGTAAAAGTTACTAGTTAATGTTTTAGCTGCCACGTGGCTTTTATAAATCAGCGTCTCTAATCTTCAAAGCTGCCGACGGATCAAATAATCACACCTATCAAGCAAAAGAGGGTGAGATGTGAGATTTGAAACCTGACGGAGCTTTTGCACTTTGCTCTGCTACCTCATTATTCTACCTCACAGCCGTTCAAAGGGGATGAATTACCATCATAGACGTGCAGCAGTTCATTTCTCTAATCCAGTGACCACATTTCCCAGAACGCTTATCAGTGTTTACTGGTGTTCAGCTTGTTTTGTAAACCACAGGCGAACAAGACCTTCTCATATGTGTCTGATTCTTGTAAAGGATCTTCATCATCTGCAGATGCATCAAACAAATTCGGCAAACACCTAGAAGTTCTAAACCACCTGTTTGTGATTGTACAACATGAATGTTTTCCACTAGAAAGTGAGCAAGCTCATTAGCTCTTTCATGTTACTCCATACCGGCTGGCAGCTTTTTTTGGACTTTTTTGACAGGAGGGGTGATTAAAAAACAATGTTTTTGAGAATTTGGATTCGGGACTGTGATGCACAAGCCCAGCCTCTTCAGGAGAACCAGAGGCTGCATTGAGAGTGCATTGAGCTGGCTGTTGTAAACCTGTGGGGCAGGCTGTGTGTTTTTGAGAAGGCCCAGACCTCCTGGCGAGATCAGTGCTGGCGGAAAGCCCACGCTGGGGCTCTGCTGCAGGGGGGGTGAGTATATTTCCAGAGGAGAGCCTGGCTCTAGAGCCGAATACTCTACAGCAAACTCAACCTGATGCCTGCCAGGTTGCAGCGCACTAGGCCCAAACCAGCCATCTGCATCTCGTTTAACTAGACGCCACCACACACACACGGGCTTGGAAACATGAGCGTTAGCACACATATCGCGCTCACGCGGGATGGTATGTGTGAGGGTATGATAATGCGCCTTAGAATTCAAAGGACTGGATGTGTTCAGTATGCCTCTCCATTGGGATGCTCATAATTGACGGAGCGATACTGTGCCCAGTTGTGAGAGAATACTATTAAAAATATCTGACGTCATTTTTCCGTTTTAGATTGCTCGTAATTGTCAAGTTTTAAAAGAACTGGACACCAGCGCTGATTATAACTGGGAGTCAAAACAATTTATTCATCAGTCTGACAATGTTTAACATTGTCCAAAGTTCTGTCTTCCCATTTTACCACATGTGGTCGGAGCGCCTCAGCGTTGTTTTGAAATACAATGATGTGCTTGTTATGCAAGGACACATTGACAGCTTCAGGCCTATGTATGAAAAGTGTATATTGACAGGATAGAAATATTTGAGGCAGAACGATGGCACATGAACAGAGAATATCAAGCCACGCTCCTTTCAAGAGCTAAAGCCTGCTGGGACTGGCATTTAAAGCATTTTTTTCATGACTCAATTCCAACTCTGAGGAACAATATGCCTGATGTGTTATTGTTCCTATTGTTGTTATTTTAGGAACGAGCTGAGTTGGACTGGGCTGATTGTTTGTTCAATCATGAACACCTGATAGTACTTACAGATTGTGTAAGATCAACTAATGAGCAGTGGTCCGACACTGAAGAAGCCTTTCAGCCAAAACGTCTGTATTTTTTTTTAAATTCCCCTAGTATGAATTGAATAAACATCCTAAAAGAACATCACAATAAGAATATCTGAGGGAAAACGCATATTATTGTAATCGATAACAAAAATCCGAGGCAGAATATCTCTGCTTAGACAAAAAAAATGAAGATTTGGAAAGCTTCCGATTCGGTTGATTAGATGCAATAAATATATTGTTCAGGCACACAGCATTTTCCCATTTCAAATAATCTCAGGCTATGTTTATGACCTACTTGATTTGGAGTTATTTTTCACTTTCAGCTTCAATATCCAATATTGTCTGTGTTGAATAACCGTACATGTGGAATCTGTGATAGAATAAATAATCAAAGAATGTTTTTGGGGGGATAGCATGGAGACAGTTTGGATTTCTGAGTTAGAAAGGTTGTGAAATTATACATAAGCTTTAGGCTTTGCCAAAAAATTGATGCCGAAGTATTTTGCTACATTTTTGGAGCAAGTAAAATTAAGGTCATTCAGAGAGTCATGCAAAATGAACCAACCATCTGGATTTTTTCCTTTGTTTGTTGTGTGTGGCACTGCTTCATCTCACAAGGGACTGAAAAGGGAACGAAAAGGGACAACATTTTCAAAAAAAACTTACCACTGCACAGGACACTCTGATTTAGGCAAAACGGCAGGGTTTAGACTTTATATTGGCCATCTCAATGGACTTTCTCAGCTTCCCTTAGGCAAAACATTCATTTTTGAGGCTTTTGGTTGATATTACTGGTCTGATACATAATGGAACACAGATTCCCTTTACAAGCCCAAGAAAAGAAAACCTTGAGCTCGTCTCTGAAATGAGACTGTGAAAGTTTCAAAATGGAGACGTGTTCTTTTGCCGCTTCTCCTACACACTCTACAACTTATCATGACTTATTATGACTACATTTGAAAATTTCAGGCAGGTTCATGTTATCACTTCTCAGATTCGAAGCTGTTTCTTAGGAACATGGGGAATGTCATCCCTCATTGTCTGCATTGTTAGTGTGATACAGAAATAAAGCAGTCTCCCCATCACTGACGGGAACCAGCTGAGGATAAATTGGCTGACTTTCACAACACAAACTTTGTGTCTCCAGCCTCGAAGTCTGATTCACACACAGAGTAAATCATACTAACTCAGATTTGAGATTTGTTTAATAAAAGTTGAATAAATAAATAAATAAATAAATGAGATGGAGAATATACCTTGTGGTGCCCACATGAGCATCAAACATGTGGAAACAGATGTGCTAACCACTGGGTCACGCCCCGACATAACCACTTTTTACAGTATTCATTCAAAAACATAATTGTAACCATTGCATGTTTTTGTCTTAGGTGTGCCTTGTTCGTTTCTAGCTGTTCTTTGGCTGTGAATTTTAGTACTATAAGGATAGCTCTCTCATATATCATGCAATTGTGTAATTTATTGGCTGTTTCTGTGTGAGCCTTGAGGGGAAGACACAGTTGACTTCACTCTTGATGGCATTAACACCTCTCTTAAATCACAGCGCTGCAGTGCTGTTCAGACTCACCCTTGTTGATACCTGTTTCCTCAGTCAGCGCCAGCCGGCGTTGTTTATAGTAGGCACAGAAGAGGATTGTCTGCTCGCCTATTGATGTCTGGCCCTTGAGGCGAAGAAACAGCTAAATGAATTAATTGAGCCTTTTATTCTGTAGTGAAAGCTTGTGTCAGCCTCTCTCAGCTGTGGTTTGGCAAAACACGGGAATAAATGAGGGATGTTATGAAGATTTCAGTGAGACAGATGATTGTGAGCAATTGAGCAATTTTTCTTTTTGGCACAAAAATGGCAGTTTTACTTTTTACAGATGGGGACTTTAAATTTATTTTGATTGTTACGGTGAATTATTTTCTTACAAATTTACCGGAAGGCAGTTGTTTTGAAACAAATTCTGTTTTATGTATTCAGGTTGTTCTATGTCATTTAAGTAATTTTTATATACATGTACTTCACACATGTACTTGTCACTATAGACCTGTCACACTGAAGAACAAAATCAGTGACAGTTTCTAACAGGTAACATGTACACACAAGAAAAAGAGTTTCTCGGCTCTATCACAAAAGTCTGCCAGAATAAACATCAGCCGGATATTTTCCATTTAGTCTGCCAGGAGAATGTACTGCTGAGATTACAGTCAGGGATGAGACAGCTGAATAGAGTCAGAGTGAAGAGCTCATGACAAACATCTGTACCTCTATGTCTAAAACTAAATTCTTGTGGTCCTGAAAAGAGAATGTGCTTCACTGAAGAAGCCCTATTCATCATCTCATGTTCTGTTTGAGGTCTGAGAGACCACAAAGGACATTTTAATAGTCTGAAAATATACAGTACCATTTAAATGTTTGGGCTCTGTAAGATTTTTTAAAAGTGTTTTTGAAAGCAGTATATTATTTGATCAAAACACAGTGGAAGATTTAAGAATATAGTGTAATAGAAATATTATTACAATTTAAAATGACTGTTTTTGATTTAAAATGTGATTTATTCCTGTGATGGCAAAGCAGAATTTACTACAGTCATGTCACGATTAATCAATTCATGCATTTTTGCAGAATAAATTATTAATGTTTATAAATGATTACAATTATTTCTTTCCAAAATAAAGAAAAGAAATGAAAAGAAAACAATTGAATTTATTCAGTTAAATTTCTATAGGCCTAATGTGCTTTTGTTGAGGTCAAATTATTCGATGAACACTACACTCTTAAAAATAAAGGTGCTTCAAAAGTTTCTTCACAACCACGGAAGAACCATTTTTGGTACCGCAAAGAACCATTCAGTCAAAGGTTCTTTAAAGGGATCTTCGAATGCTAAGATCACTTTACATATTGTTTGAACATTAATGTGTGTTGGCAGTGTATGTACAAATCTACCCTATAATGATAAAAATCCATGCAGCGGTTTTTAATTAATCTGTAAAAAAAATATTTCCTTTTTCAAATCGAGCCATTCTCAGATGCCTGTTGTTGTGGCATCACACCGACAGATGCCGCTCCCACGATAGTTGATTGACATGAGCGTTTTACCTCAGATCAGTTGTAACAGTCGGCCCTCTTTGTTTCGATGCCGGAGCAGGGTTGGACAAGTTAGTTAGACAAGAATATCTCCGATTGAGTGATTGAGGTGTTGTGTTGCTGGATGTAATTATGAATGTAGTGGTCGTCATTTACTACCGACATCTGAGCAGCTGAAGATTCAGTAGATTACGTTTGTTTGTGAAGGGAATGCGCCTCCCGATCTACATATATCCGTCTATGTTCGTGCGAATCATTCATGATCCAGCTTCACTTACAGCAGAAGTGAGTATAAGGGTTTTTTATGAATCTTTGCAATCACCTTTCCTAATAATGTGCTAGTTAGCAAGTTTAGCGGCTAAATGCGGCTAAAGTAAACAGGCTGGTCAATCCACAGAGAGAAGAGAGGGGCGGGGCGAGCAGAGCTCATTTGCATTTAAAGCAGCCTCGACCAGAATGAGATGATTTTTGCAGAGCTTATTTTGGCAAGGTAAAAAGTGCGTTGTTTTACACAACCATTGAGAATTTTTAACCAAAGTATATTATAGACTTTTCATTAAGACCCTAAAGAATCATATCAACTTGTGGAAAATGGGCATCCGATGACCCCTTTAAAGAACCATCTCTTTCTTACCTTTTTATAATCTTTGTGAAACAGAAAGGTTCGTCAGATGTTACAGGTTCTTTATGGTACCATTTAGACAAAAAAGTTTCTTCTATGGAATTGTGAAGCACCTTTATTTTCAAGAGTGTATTAAAATGAGCTAGTCAGATTTCTTAGAAGTCAGTGCTTTCATGACAAAAAAGAGGTGAAAGGCTGCAAAATACCAGTTTATTAGGTTTTAATTACATCGGATGAACTTAAGAATAAGAATTTGATGAAAAAATAGCAATAATTTGGTATCTAGTACAAGTATATTTGTGTCTTTTAAAAGTTCTTATTGTTCTTCTAAAAAAAAACAAAAACAAACACAAGCAGTTGCTTAGATGACAGCGTCTGGAAGGAGGTATTCCCTGCTCTTTCCTTATGAGGTGAAACGCAGGTCTGCTGCCGCCCTAGATTCATGGCCCTCGTGCTGGCGGCTGTTTTGAAGCCAGTTAAAGTGTCAGTACACTGTTAACACAGATCATAAACAGAGCTGTAAACAGTGCAGAAACACTGACACATTCCATGTGCACTGCTCGGCACGACCGTTCATCTCGACGTCTATTCTCCTCTGTGACTTAAACTCTGTTGCCCGGGTATAGGTTCAGAATTGATGACCTCAGCTTAGGGTGGTTCCTTTGTGGAGGGCAAGTGTTTGGGCTGGATTCTCAGCCAAACCAAACATACAGTGAAGAAAAAAACGAAATGAGCAGAGAAAGATAGAGACTGTTCAAATGTGGTACAGTTCTAGCATAAAGTAAAAAATATTTTGTTAAAATGTCTTTTTTTATTATTTTAAGTTCAAAGTCTCAAAGTCCAAAAGTCTATTATTATGTAATAATATTAATAGTACATTTGAAAATGTGCCAAAATTAAAAGTGAAATGAAACAGTATAAAATAAGCAATTGGAAAAGTGTACCTGTACACAAATCCAAAAATCTGTGCATTGCATTTATTTTAATACCAAACACAATGCAATGTTTTTCCTTGAGGATGTATGACAAATGTGACCGTGGACCACAAAACCAGTCATAAGGGTATATTTTTGAGATTTATACATCATCTGAATAAATAAGCTATCCACTGATGTATGCTTTGTTAGGACAGGACAATATTTGGCTGAGATACAACTATTTAAATATCTGGAATCTTAAGAAATATTGAGAAAATCGGCTTTAAAGTTGTCCAAATGAAGTTCAATATTACTAATCAAAAATTAAGTTTTGATACATTTACGGTAGGGAATTTACAAAATATCTTCATGGAACATGATCTTTACTTAATATCCTTAATAGACCCATACAATGTATTGTTGCCTATTGCTACAAATATACTCTTGCCACTTATGACTGGTTTTGTGGTCCAGGGTCACAAATGTTACAAAAGTTTACATTAAAAAAAAATGATTCCTAAAGCAGTCTGGAATACTGCAAACACAGACAACAGATGGAATTTCCAATGGTATAAAAATACTAGTTCTTTTTTAACTTAGCATGTCCAATCAAATTAGAGGACCAAACCAACCACACATAATGCTTTGATTAGGTTTCATTTTAGCTTGTCCTGTCTCACCAACACATTTTCATTCACAACTTGACACATATTGATGCTTGGTCAAGACCCTTTGGCGTCACTTTTTGATGCACGGGGTACCCCTTTAGTGTCATTTTTCGACTTGCAGCCTCCTCCTTTGCTTTAAATAAGAAACCTTTGGCACAGGCTACTCTAACACTGTTGATGCAGGTTCTTTTTCATGTCCGCGGGTTAAAGCGAGCCTCTGGAATGTGAATTTTACCAAGGGAACCTCTCCAAAAAGAATGTGTATTTTACCTGCCAAAATGCTATTTTTACCAGAGGACCCTCCTCAAAATGCATTTGGGGTAGATTTAAATAGCAATTAAGTGCGTTTTGTTGCGAAAACCTGGCAACCCTGTCTTGGCGTCAATATGCCGACGTGAATTTTATTGTAATGATTAAATTAGATACTGGGCAATAATATTGCCATTATTGCATATATGTTGGGGTGTGATTTTTCAGTGTAAACAGTCACAAGTTTTATTTACATTACATTAATAATACATTTATGAGCATGTAACTTAACCCCTGCCCCTAAACCTACCATTTGTCAAAAAACACAAAATATAACAGGCAGATACAACTATAGTCATAATTTATTCAAAAAATATTAATATTCCAAGTCTTTCGAGGCAAAACGATTGATTTGTGAGAGGAATCGACATGATCGCCGTCTCTGTGTGCTGTAAAGCTAACTCTGCAGTCTGTGAGGAAGCCTTACATCAGCCTTGGTTATGAAATGCTATTGGCTCTTGTGTGCCTCATGAATAATTACATCATGCTACGGAAGTACAATTTTGACTGAGATGTGAGCGTGTTAATGGAGCGGGATCATTTTCAGAGATTAAAACCTTATGTTTTACTCTCTTCTTCGCTTAAAGATATCGCAGCTTCAGAAAAACTCTGAATGCGACAGTACTTGTTTGTAATGCTTTTATATTGCTTATTTATGGTCAGTTTTTGCAATAAATACTGTACTTATATTTGCCTGTTACATGTTTTATATTGTTCAGAAGTGGGTAGGTTTAGGGTATAGGGATGGGGTTAGGTGCTCAAATGACAGTACACTGTAACAAAAAGTAGTTTCAACTTAAGAAAGTAAGTGATTGTGCTGCCTTAAAATTTAAGTAGATATTTGAGTTGAGTAAACTTAAAATTTTAAGGCAGCACGAATGCTTACTTTTTTAAGTTGAAACAACTTTTTTTTTACAGTGTATAAATTTATATAAAATTATATTCTATTTTTTACAAATGCATGCAAATCATAAATACAAACAACTGAAAACAATGGAGGGCCCTGAATGTCGAAAAGTGATGCTAAATGGGTACATTGAGTGTCAAAAAGTGACGCCAAGGGGTCCTGACCAAGCGTCAATATGTGAAGATGTTGTGAGTGAGAACTCACCTGCATGCAAACTATTCACGTCTGGTAGTATTTCTAGAGAATACAAGAGCAACACAGAGCTGGCAGTTATACAGCATGCCCGCAGAGTGAAAAACAGATCTGCATCTCTCTCGCTCCTTGTTTCTGTTGTACCACCTGAGGTGCGACCCTTGGCACTTAAGGCTTGATGTGTCCGGTAGGTCTGTCGACAGGACCACCAGTGGTGAGCATGAGTGCATCGTCCCCAAGGCAACAGTTCCCGCAGCAACTGGCTCTCTGTGATTAATGGCTGTATGAAATTACGTGTGTTTAGCCATACGCTTTGTCCCGGACCTCCTAACCGGACCCCCTCACAAACCCCAGCAGGGCTTCTGCCCTACCTCAGAGGAAAGTTATGAAGGATGTAGTAGTGTAAATATACTACAGGATTTAAGGTGAACACTAACTAATGACAGGTTTTATAAGGTGCTCTGGAAAATATTGAGATAGCGCAGGAGAGACTGGAAGATGTTGGGACTACGCAAGTTTGATAAATGAGATACCTCTATTTGCATTTATACAGAAGGAAAGAGCCAAAAGCCTGCTGACCCTCTTTTGAGAGATGGTGAGTCTCGGTTTGAGGTAAACCGAGCTCTTCTCGCCTCATTTGAAGCAAATTTGTCTTTATTTACCTAAACTGTGGTACTTGAACATGACCATGTTTTGATTTGTAACTGTTTGTGGTTTGGAACTGCAGAGACTTGTTCAGGATTCAACTGTACACAGAGCCATTGCTTAAGGGTATTGACTTAGATTAATACTCGACACTCTGAATGTATGTACTGGCATCAGAATGCTAAAACAAGGCTAATAGGTTAGTTTAGATAAGATTTAAGAAAATCCTATCAAACAGAAAGAATTTGGTGCTTTGGACAAAGCTTCAGAGCCTTCAATCCAATACTACACAAAATACCGATCTAGGCTCATTGGAAAAACGTGCTTGGGGCGACGTTTCTGCAAAATGATGATAATGTTACATAGTTTCTTGGATGTTTTGCAACACGTTCAAAGTGAAATGTCCAGTGAGTGGCACTAAAAGCTTGTTCAGTTATTTCAGAAACAAATGAACGTGAATCTGGCAACACATTTGTGGCAGTTCAGAAATTACATGTCCACTCTCTTTTAAAAAATAATATACAACATACACTAATAAATGATTTGAGTTGTTTAGCTCTTTTATTGTGAGGTCATAACACAGTATTATGTAATTCTAAAATTATATATTAATAAATAACCTGCGTCTGTTATCATGATTGGGGTTTACCGGCACTAGTGGTGATTTTATCTGGAAACAATATGCAAAGCGATAACAATGTCAGTGATTTTTTTTTGGAATGTTAATGATCACAGTGTAACAAAGAAATAACTAGACCACCAGATGAAAAAAAAAACTTTGTTTTGTTGTGTTTTTTTGTGTTTTTTTTGAGAGAGAGAGAGAGAGAGAGAGAGAGAGAGAGAGAGAGAGAGAGAGAGAGAGGAAGGAAGGGTTTTCCAGGTCATCTGAACTAACCGTACTTGACCCCACTTAATCCAGGATTCCCAAAATCTGTGAAAAAAGGCCAATTTGTGAATGATTCATGTGGCCATTCATGTGAATTACATGAATGATACTATAGCATATTTTCCTGGAAAGTATATATTAGCTATATTAGCTAAACGCAAATTTTTTGAACTACTGTAACAGGCGCATATGCTTGACCTACTCAATATAATGTTTAAAACGTCCAAAAATAGCATTAAATGGTGAGCTAGAATGAAACTAAAGCAAGTGCTTAAGTTCATCAAATCTAAAAATATCCATGCTAATATGCAGTTGGCAAGATCCTCTACAAAAGTAAGTGCAGGTATGGTCATCTTACTATTTCTTTTCTCTCATAATCAATAAAACTCTCATTTTGTTAAGCACATTTACTTAAATGCATTTATTGATCAAGTTGTATTCTCATTAAGCTTTAATTCCAGAAAAAGGTTTTCATGCCCTATAGAGTGTATTATTGTAATTGGAATTATTGAAATATTTCTAATTATATTCTGAATAACACCAAAACATTTATTCAGCAATTCTGTTCTGCTTGCTCTGCATATTATGTTATGTTTTAGTAATTTAGTCATTCAATTTTATGAGTCTCTTATGGGCTGTTGTTGTTGCCATTCGTATACTGATTTATGTAAATTTTTTCAAAGATTGTAAACAGTTCTCTTCACCCCTTGCTCCAAAAATGTGTTGCTTGACAAATTGCAACTGGCTGTTATCTCATACAACTCAAAATTACTTTTTATGGGTATGCACAGATAAAAATACAATTTCTGTTACAGTATATAAATAATAAACTGTTTATAAAGCGAATATGTGACACAGGATGACAAAACCAGTCATAAGGTTCGTTTTTTTTTTAAATAGATATTTATACATCTTCTGAAAGTTGAATAAATACGTTTTCAATTGATGTATGGTTTGTTAGGACAATATTTGGCAGAGATACAACTATTTGAAAATCTGGAATCTAAGAGTGCAAAAAAATCAAAATACTGAGAAAATCGCCTTTAAAGTTGCCCAAATGAAGTAATGCATATTACTAATCAAAAATTAAGTTTTAATATATTTACAGTAGGAAATTTACATGGAACATGATCTTTACGTAATATCCTAATAATTTTTGTCATAAAAGAAAAATTAATCATTTGGACCCATGCGATTTATTTTTGGCTATTGCTATAAATATACCCATGCTACTTAAGACTGGTTTTGTGGTCCAGGGTCACATATGACTAAATTCTGACTCATATGAGAATATTTTTGTGCCTCCCTCATTTATTTATTTAAAGTTTATTATTATTATAATTATTATGTGATTTTTACCATATATTTTATGCTACAGTTCCAAAGTAACTTCCCCAACACCATTCTAAATATACAGTATAATGTTTAATGAAATTAAGAAATGTGAGAAGGATTCTGACGTGAGGGTGATAAACTCATTTTTGCTTGACCATTTAGGTATATTATTGTTCTTCATTTAAAAGTGGAAAAGCAAACAAACCAAGACCAGTCTTTTTGCTGATAAGGAAATTGAGGTTTAAATAAAGATGTTTGTGTTATGACATGATACTCCAAGGTACTATTTCTGGCTGGAAATGAAGTTGTGAAGAGGTCATTCTCTACAGCTGATTATTGTTTTTTTTTTTTTCAGGACCACCATGTACTGCATGTGGTAAAAAATAGAACCGTGGTTAGACAAGGCCAGAGCAGTCATGCTTTTTTCTTTTTCTTTTTCTTTTTTAACCAGAATATGGGGCTCCTTTTTTGGCCTGAAATAGGCAGCTGCCAATCACAGCAGATATCTCTAGGCACTCAGTTCAGTTCATCTTAGGATGTGCTGGTGCTTCTTTTCCAGATCTTTTCACTGAGGCTCCATATGTTATGCTGTCCAGTGGACAGGGCTCTGGCTTTGGATAAAAGACATGTTTTGGATGATCAATCTGATGGCCCTCTTTATTTATTTCCTCCTGTGTGTTAGGGCTGGAGGGAGTCCAGCAGCATGAGAGAGTGCCTTAACCGTAAGCTCAGCGAGACTGCTTCAAACATTCCTCCGAATTTTTATAAGCTAGTTTAGTATGTGTAACGGTAAGGTTAAAACATATTCCAACATGAAACGTTATTTTTAACCTGGAACATCTAAGGAATCTGTTTAATGTCAGAATTGGTTAGTTTGTTTTGCATGCAAATTGTTGTGGTAAATTCAAGGTGAAACCTTCCTTCATACATGAAGGAAAATTTCAGGCTCAATACCAAAATGCTGACTTCTTTCTTGTCTACCTTAAAAAAAGCAAAAATCTGGTTTAAAGCGAGGGCACTTGTAATTCATGTGAATGGGGGCTTTTGAAAATTGCTAACTAACTTTACACATGTAAAGTAAATCTGAAATAAAAAAGCTAAATATAAATATTTAAAGGGGTCATCGGATGCCCATTTTCCACAAGTTGATATGATTCTTTATGGTCTTAATGAAAAGTCTATAATATACTTTGGTTAAAAATTCTCAATGGTAGTGTAAAACAACACCCTTTTACCTTGCCAAAATCTGCAAAAATCATCCCATTCTGGTCGAGGCTTCTTTAAATGCAAATGAGCTCTGCTCCCACCCCTCAATGCAAATGAGCTCTGCCCCCGCCCCTCTCTTCTCACTGTGGAGTGACGAGCCTGTTTACTTAAGCCACATTTAGCCGCTAAACTTGCTAACTAGCATGTTATTAGGAAAGGCGATCGCAAAGATTCATTAAAAAAACCCCTTATAATCACTTCTGCTGTAAGTGAAGCTGGATCACGAATGATTCGCGCGAACATAGACGGATATATGTAGATCGGGAGGCACATTCCCTTCACAAACAAACGTAATCCACTGCATCTTCAGCAGCTCAGATGTCGGGAGTAAATGACGACCACTATGTTCATTATTAAATCCAGCAACACAACACAACTCAATCGCTCATTTCTTGTCTAAATTACATCCCTGCTCCGCCATCAAGACATGGAGGTTGGACTGTTACAACTGATCTTAGGTAAGACGCTCATGTCAGTCAAGTATTTGGGAGCGGCCTCTGTCAGTGTGACGCCACAACGACAGGCATCTGAGAATGGCTCGATTTGAAAAAGGGAATATTATTTTTACAGATTAATTAAAAACCACTGCATGGAGTTTTATCATTATAGGGTAGATTTGTACATACACTGTCAACACACATTAATGTTCAAACAACATTTAAAAGTGAACTTAGCATCCGATGTCCCCTTTAAAATAAAAAAATGTCAGCTAAAAATGCAGCAACAAAAAAAATTACTAAAACTTAAAATTTAAATTTTAAATATAAAAATAAAAGATAATTTTAATAAATACTATAGTATTATATAACCACAACTAAAAAGACTGTTGCATCAGCACTTTAACACTGATTTTTTTATTTTTTAAAAAGAGATCAAAAGACATATGCAAGTTTACCATGTTTATAATGCAAGTGTGCTTTGTTAAATCAAATGAATGAACTGAATAAAAACAGCAGCTCTTTAGGAAATGACCTCTACAGTAGCTGGTGGTCCCAGATGATCTCTCTTCCTTGTGGTCAAGATCAGTAGAGATGTTTACTGCCCGGGGCACAGCTGCATTTTGAAAGTGTGATAAGGATCACCACGCCTGATGCTTTTCACAGCTCCCTTGCCCTGCTGCGTTACCTCCTCCCTGATCTCCCTTTCCCCGCACTCCTCCCGCGGCCTCGTGGTAACCGTTTATTTATCTGAGAAAGTGAGCTGTTTCCACAGGATAGCCCTGGCTGAGATACAGTATCTGGTTTCCATAGTGATGGGTGGGAAATGGAGAGATTGCAGAACCTCAAAAACAAACACAGTGGGGACAAAAAAGAAGAGCGGAGTTACATGAAGGAGAACGGTAACAGCAGCCGTGTTTGCAGTTTTTATGGGCCTAGTGTAGACAGTTGGTCGGAAATTGCACCTCAGCTTTGTTTTTCTTGGTTACTCTAACTGGACACACATATAGACATATCACTCTTATGAACTTTTATTACATCTACAGAGATTATTATTGTTCTAGTGCATCATCCGGAAACACTAAGTAATTATAATTTGTACGTCTGTTCTGTTCATTGGACTGGATTACTTTAATGGTACAGTAGTAAGTTTTAGTATGAAATACAGTTTTCAGTCCTGGGGGGCTACAGCAGGTGGATGACAGACCCTTTATAAGAGCATGATATTTAAACTTAAGTGCCCCTTTTTGTTTCATCAAGCATTTGCTCTCACCTAGTGCTGTCCAACGATTAATGCCGATTAATCGCATCCAAAATAAAAGTTTTTGTTTACATAATATGATAATATATGTGTGTATACTATGTATATTTATCATGTAGCTTTATATAAATACACACACATGCATGTATATATTTAAGAACAATATATTGTTTATATTTAAAAAAAATGTTTATATATAATATTAATTATATTAATATAAATATGAAAATACATGCAAAATATATACTGTATGTGTGTTTATTTTATATACACATAATAAATATACACAGTATACACAAATATATCATGTAAAGAAAGACTTTTATTTTGGATGCGATTAATCGCGATTAATTGTTTGACAACACTAATTTATTTATTTATTTATTTTTAAACAAGTGCATTTTTGTGAAGCATTTAAAAAAACAGGACATCTTCACTTAATAAGAGTGAAGTTACAAATAATCTTTTATTTTGTTCCTAAACCTGACCTCTGTGAAAAAGAAGTACATGGCATATTAAAATGAGTATTTATTATGGAAATAATATACCTTTAATAATATACTTTAGTATGATTTATTATGAATTTTCTGTTTTCAGACACTTATGTGAATTAAATGAAAATAAATAAAAATGTATTATAGTTTAAATTTATATTAAATGCAGTTAGTTAGACTGAAGTAGATCTTTATGCAAAATTTCAGTTTACTTTCAAATATGGTTAAAGTGTGCTGCCTAACGTACTGGTATTTATGGTAAACTAAAAAATATGTCAATGTTATATCTATTGAAACGTTAACATCATGTATTTTAATATAATTGTAATTATATGTAATGATGAAGGTGCAGTTTAGTACATTTACATATATTAACTGTATTTAAATGTAATATCAAATAATGCATTAAAGTAAAATTATAATCAGGGTTTTTTTAAAAAAAAAACAAAAAAAAAAAAACAAAAAAACTGTGTTCCAACATATCAACATAAGTGTACTGTTTTAAAACAAGATGATATATTTTACTTTAAAAGTACAACTTTTAATTTAACATTATTATAAAGTACACTTTGAAAAGTACTTAAGTGTGGATTTTTATTTCATTATTATAATACCTGTATTTTTTTTAAGAGATTTGAAGTAGACTGCAAGTGCGCATTTGTGTGCCGTGTATTTAAAGTGACATTATCTCATCTCTTTCTTGCTTATCTACAGCACAGGGGGCTTACAGAGCTTACCTACAGAGATAGCAGAGCTTACCTTTGACCTCACTTGTGTCTGAGCTAATCAAGTAATAGATGTAGGAAACTGAATCAAGAAACACAACTCATTGTTTACGTGTTTATAAAATTTTTGTATGAAGCCAGTCAACAAATTCTGTGGTCCTGAACACCGTCACCGCAGCTTTCATTTTAGGTAACTCACATTGCTTAAGGCTACCTTTTTTTCCCAGTAGTGTCTGCTCAAGAGACATTAAAATCTCATTAAGCCTTGCGGTGCAGTAATTATCATTTAATGACAGTTACAGTGTCACCGCCTGCACCTTCTGCCGTTATCAGCGAGAGGCCTCTGCATTATCCAATCCTTTGCCAGACAATAAAACCTGCACCTGCCTCTGCAGCTCACAGTTTGGTTTTGCTAATAGCTCTCAGCAGGTGGATATCTGGACAGAATGTGTCTTGTATTTCTAAGTTTGACAACAGGTGGAAAGTTTTTTTTTTTTTTTTTTTCCACTGCTTAGAAGTTATTGTAAGTGTTTCAAGGTAACAGAGCAAGTGGTTTTCCTCCACATACCCTGGAATGCCAGTTGGAACTAGGACAGTATAATGGGCATTTTATTGTGGTAATTATGGTTATGGAACCTGTACAGTAACAATAACTAAATTCAATCATTGTCTGAAGTCATTTAAGTGGAACAAACCAGCTGATGAAATATGTTTGAATTTCTGACTTTGGCGATTGTTATTGTTGGATAAATTAATTTCCCCAAAAGAAAGTAATTACGATCACTGTGGCATTTGCCAGGCTCCCAATTTTCCTTTTTTAACTAGAGTTAAATACACTTGGAAACTTTAGATAATGATGTTTAATTGTGGTATGTCATTGCGGTGCGACGCAGATAAGGGTTAAAGCAGGTTACGGGACACATTGTTTATCATTTACTGAAAATTACCATAGAAAATTACCCTTGTTAGGCTTAGAAAATATGTGATAAAAATGATTTAATAGCTTTGTGATTTGGTTTGACCATCTGTCTTGTGGAAGATCTCTTGAGGGAATGTGTGGCCGGTGGCCACAGAGGTGCTTTCTTCACACGCAATTAGCCACTCCGAAGGCTCATGCTGAGCGTCTGATGACTTTAACATGGTGAGAAAGGCTGATTACACCACAACGAGCTTTTCAAGAAAGCCGCTAAGTGATTCTGGAGTCGTAGGGAGAGAATGGCGTCATCCAAAAAAATGGCGGAGGAGTGAGGACAACGGTTAGAAAAAGAACAATAAACATGTCATAGCAGGATGAATCGGCAACCTGGGCTTTAGATTTACAGTTTTAGGGGCTTCCTGTCTGCTCCCCGCTCACGCTGGGAGAGACGGTGTGCAGAACATGTGGCAGGGAGGAGAAAAAACACAGCCCGCTGTTGATGAAGGTTTGGACAACCGCCCATTCGAGGCTTTAGTAGCACGTCTGAGAACAATGGAAATGGATGGAAGACAAGTTAGTCTCGTTATATTTGTATTCTGGCTGTGATATGTTTCTACCGTCCTGGGCGATGCACAGAGACCTCGGCGGGTGCGTGAATGTGTGGTCTGTGTGTTCATTTATCATCTTTAGATGGAAATTTTACCTTAATTTTCATCAATCAGATGAAGGTGGAGACCATACAAATCAAATATTTCCAATTAAAGGATTAGTTCACTTCCAGAATAACAATTTCCTGATAATTTACTCACTCCCTTGTCATCCAAGATGTTCATGTCTTTCTTTCTTCATTTGCAAAGAAACTACGTTTTTTGAGGAAAACATTTCAGGATTTTTCTCCATATAGTGGACTTCAACGGTGGCCAGTGGGTTGAAGGTTTCAATGCAGCTTCAAAGGGCCGAGGAACAAGGGTCTTATCTTGTGAAACGACCAGTCATTTTCTTAAAAAAATTTAAAATTATATCATTTTAACCACAAATGCTCATCTCCACTAACTCGACCTCATACATTACGTAGTCACGTTGGAAAAGTCACGCTTGATGTAGGCGAAAATACAGACTCAATGTTAACAAAGCGAATATGCAAAGAAAATCAAACACCCTTTACAAAAAAGGATAAAACAACGTCAGACGATTTTGAAGTTTGAGGAGAAAATGAGATTTTTTCGCCATACTAGGGCTGCATGATTAATCTAAGGCGATTGTCATGCGCATTTTGTCAGTAAAGCCGGTTGTAAATCAGTAATCAGTAGTAAATCTCACATGCTTTCAAATGTAGCAGCATTTAGTACACAGTTGTGCAACCATGCAAATTTGAAATCAAAATTGTTCTGCGATAATGGCAGCTGTTTGCGTAGCTTTTCAGTGAACTATGGCTCTGTGTAGTAAATGGTGCTACATCTGAAAGCACGTAAAAATATCACATTTAATAACGTATTTTTACTCCAAACTCACTTCATAATGTCAGTTGAGTGTTTGAAATAAATCCTTCTGTGCGATGATGTGGCTTCTTACACAGAATAAGGCACGAATAGTATTCATAGTATTCTAAGCAGTGATAAAGGCATTGGATTATTATACACTGTATTATAAGTAAAATTATAATAAGAACCAATGAATCAATGAAAGCGGTAAAATCTTTTGTTTATTCAGCTGCAGTGATCCTGATTTTCTTGGGTTTTCTTCTTTGGGTATATTTGGAGTTTCCACGAGAGAGCGCCCTCTGGCCTTCGGATGGAGATTTACTACTGATCACAGAACCATGCTTCCCTGACAAGGAGCTTTTGCTTAATCGTGATTGTGATTTCATTTTGATTTATCGTGCAGTCCTACACCCTACCCTACATTTTCAAACCAAAGTACACAGACAGAGAACTAACCGTGTGTGACCTTTCTAATATGATTATGTAATGCATTAAGTTGCGCTTGCGCATTGCAGAGCTAGTGCAAGACGAGCATTTGTGGTTAAAAAGTATATACATTTTTTAGGGATGCTCATCTTAACCAGTTAACCGTTAACCGACGGAAAGAATATTGACCGATTAATACAATCAGTTAAACGGTTTAAAAGGTCATTCTTTTTTTTTTTTTTTTTTCCAGTAATTGATCAAAATACTTTAAAACGTTTTCTGGATGATTAAAATAAAATAAACTTGCATTTTTGAGAGAAAAAAAAAGATAGATGGTCTAGGCCTATAAGTCGCATTTTATTATTACATTCTGAAGCCGACGCGAAATGTTTAAAAACAATATAAACATAGGCTAGGCTATTTTAGTTCCCCCTCACTCTATAAAAAATTCTTCAATTTAACAATATTCAGGAAAGAACAAGGATGTAAAATATAAGAAGCTAGGCTATATAAACGACAAGCCAAAATAAATTAATTAAGGTTAAAGTTAAACTAAAACTAATGTCGGGTCTCTCATTCGACACAAATCCAACTGTTTCCGTATTTGAGATGTATTTGAATGCCAAAATATTATTTATTACATAAACCTGGTTTTGTACTTCACTTGCATTCCAGTATCCACATAAAACAAATGGTTTGGCATGATATTACTTCAGTATGTTGATAACGATTAGGTAGTGTGATTTTTCCATATGTTTGGCTGACTGTATTTTATTATGATAATGGAAAGGCTTTTTCCTTCTAACAGTGGAAATGACTCCTTCTAGTCAAACAGATAATCGAAAATGTAAACGGTTTGCTTTTGTTTGTGTACATTCACAATAAAAACAAATCTTTGTGCTTTTGCAAAATAAAGATCAAAATAGGATGGCGCTTTTTAGCCGTCTTCCTTTCGCGCAGCACAAAAATGAACCAAAAACTCTGCATACTATAGCTACTTGTTGCACAGTTTTTTCTTTCGTTTTGTTTAGTAAAAATATTTATTGTATAGGCCTATTCATTCATTATATATATAGCCTAGCTTTATGATGTTTTTCTCTGCTGGCAGAAGTGCTGCAAGTGCGTGATGTGATGCGTCCATGCGATTCCTCATGTTTTGTTGTTTGCTGCTTTTTGCACATGTAAAATTAATCACTGGAAAACAAATTTTGGTATTTTTAACGAGTCACAGACACTTATCCTTTCTAAAATAATTAAATTCTATTTTTTAAAATAATCTTGTCGGTTAACGGTTAATAACCGTTTAACGAGCGTCGGCTGTCGGTTAGGAAAAATAACCGAAATGAACATCCCTAACATTTTTATATTTTTTAGAAAACAACCGATCATTTTGCTATATGAGACCCTTGTTCCTCAGCTGGGATCACGTTGAGCCCTTTGAAGCTTCACTGAAACTGCAATTTGGACCTTTAAACCATTTAAGTCCACTGTATAGAGAAAAATCCTGGAATGTTTTCCTGAAAAAAAAACTGAATTTCTTTGCGACTGAAGAAAGAAAGACATGAACATCTTGGATGACATGAGGGTGAGTAAATTATCAAGAAATCTGAATCCTGAAAGTCCTTTAACACTGAAATATGAATACTTCAGAAGCTAATTTTCATACATGTGGCTCCACTGCTTAACAAGACTTGTTTGCAGAGTTTACATACCAATATTCGTATTTTGCCTCTCGGTTTGGGGTAATATCTCCCATGAGACTCCTTCTACTAATTAGCAGCCTGTTAAAACACTCACACAGGTCAATGCACTGAGAGAGCTGAGCCTTGAAAAAATGTTTGAAGTGCTCCCCCTCTCACTGGCTGATGGACACCGGGGTCATTTCCAGGCAATCTGTTCCGATCAGCCAACAGACTTCCCATGGTCTTTCCAGCCTCTCATACCCTTCCTCTCCCCTGTTCCACTGCAGTCCCTGCTTGCCCAACTGAAGTCATTTTCATGCTCTATAAATTTTATTGAAAAATCCGCTGCAGTGGAGTTGTGTTCCAATAAAACAGCGTGAACGCTTGTTAACGTTGAGCGAGGACGGTAAATCGGAGAGGTGACACGCGCTAATGACATCTGCTCCAGAAGGTCTGGTCACCCTGAGACCTTCCCACCACATTGGTGTGAATGAACTCTGAGAAGGTATGTGTGTGGGGGTTAAATGAAAAAGAGAGCCTTAAGGTCCTCACACCTGATGTGACAGCCACATTGTTATTGCTAATGAGGCTAATGGAGGGAGAAAAGGTCAGATAGTAAATCACATGAAAGCTAATCGCATATAATAGAGACAAAGGCGATATTCCCAGGCTATCTGTGACTTGTTAAAAAAATTACAAACATTATAATAACCATATGTGCTCCAAGTTTTATCAATGAAAATAGTCACTTTTAGCTCTAAACACATTCATATGTGCCGTAATTCTTCAGACCTCAACTAAAAAGTGCCAATTCCAAATGTGGTATCCCAGAAGCCATTTCCCGAAAGTCATTTACAGAAAACACCAGAGATATTTGAGTTTTAGGGAACTTGCGCTGCTATGCAAATACCACAGCAGGTGGTAAACTGGATGTAGACTGTGGAGTAGGGTTGCTGCCCAAGACAACAGTCGACTTCTCATAGATGGGCTTTCATTCCTTGGGCGTCATCTGTCTTACAAACTTTGCGAATCATCCTTAAATCCGGAGGGTGTGGAAACGTAACCGATCCGATTCCTCCTCCATAGGCTTTGGGTTGAGTCACCACTGTTTGTAGGGATGGACTTTCCTTTCTGTAGTGTAAGAAGCTCTGTCTCAAAGTGCTTCTATGGCAAAACAGTTTGGAAAAAAAGGAAGTCGGTTTCGAGTGCGGATAAAGCTTACATTATGCGTCCGTAGCTCTGTTTCCACCCAAGCTGCGAATTTACTTCATTCGAAAAATCAGAATATCCGAAAGAGAGTTTGTGAATAAAGCAACCCTTCAATTCTATGTGAGAGAACAAAAATCGCCATTTCCAGGGAAAAAAGAAAAATAAATACATGGAAATTGTAGCCACTGCCACTCGATCGGCGGTAGATGTCAGAATGTCCAGAGCAACTTTTTAGATCTCCAATGATGTTTTCTTTGTTTTTAAACATTTTAAACATTTTTGGAAACATGTAAATCTGTGATTTGACATAAAGTATTAATTAAGGAACTGTGACAGCAATAAAATACTGCTCTGGAGGGCTTTCCTTGGCCTGAGGGGAGGAATTAACACTGTAATTTTCAAACATGGTTATTTTCTCATAAAACTGCCACACCATCAGCTCTGCAACATTATTGAAGACTTCAGTGACTAATTTGACAAGATAATGTCTTCATAAAGAGTTCCCTTTTCTACTTCTCTAAGTGCCAGAAGAGCTGTATACAGTTAATGCTGGGGCTCAGATTTCCAACATTCCAAACGAATGTGATATCTGTGACAAGAAGTTGAGCAATCACTAAGTTTCACAGAACTAAGCCCAAAAAGACACTGCGCTTTAATGCTGGGTGCCTTTTGACACCATTCCATTTTGGCTCAAACTGTTTGCAGGTTCTCTGTCGGCAGATTTTACTCAATGGTCTATGGTACTATTAAGGTTACACAAGAACCATTTCAGAGAGGAGGATAAATATATTGTTGTTGTTGGCTATATATCAGGACTGCTGCTAAGCTGATTTTGTTTAATGCTTCAGATCTTTGAGGCGACTGGCCTTTAGTCTTGTTGCTCATGATCATAGCTCAAGAAGATTTTTACGATGTTTAAAGCAATGAACCAAGACAGACCTGGTAATAAAGTAAATTTCCTTTTAACATCTGCCTTGGACGATGGAATCATGTTCAGTGTCACACTTCATCCATTAGCATCTAAACTATCTAATGGAATACATAGCCATTTTTCTTCCATCATTTGTGACCTGTTTCTGTAGCAAAGAATGGTTCAGATACTGTTTGTTTGCCAGATGTGGGGCGCATGTGCAGTGTAATGGCAGTATTGTGGTGTATAAATTCAGCGTTCTGTGCTGTCATAGCCTGAAAGCTGGATCTTTTCTCATCTTTGTGTGTCTGGCTTTGCGTAGTCTGGGGAATCTACATAAATCCCAGAAGGCTTTCATCGAGCTGGGATGAATAGAGGTGGCCGCTTCAGCCTGCTTCTGTATAATTCCTACAACGCGAATCACACAAAACAGACATCCTCGAAAGTTCATTCAAGGCAAAGAGACAAAGTGTTTATCTCTTTTGTTTACATCTTGTGCTTCTTTTTTCCCCTTTTCTGTCCTCTGAAATTTTTATGTCTCTGTTATTGTTGTCTTTTTTTTCTCTTTCTCCACACACACACTCATAGAAATAAGAAATAGATGTACTCTACTTTTGACAGTTTTTATTTCTGCATCACAGTGCGTGGTTAGTGTATCACTACTGATGCAAGGGGTGGTGCGCAGTTTGGAACAGCTGATCACCCCTAACGAGGGGGTAAGATGGCCATTAAATGGGTGCTAATACTGAAAAGTGGAGGTCTTTGTTGTGGTTATAAAACCCTTAGGAACCTCTTGACCTGAAACCCTTATTAGTTTTCAAGCATTCAGAGCTATCCTTCTTATCACACTGGCCCTACTTAACATCTTCATAACAAAAGAACAGACATAATGAGAGAGAAAGAGTGAGATAAAGATAGAGGGAACATTATACAGGAAGAACAAAAAGGCACTGACACTTACATTGTAGCAGTAATAGAAAAAAGGCTCTGTACTACACATACTGGATCAGAAGGAATCCGTGTCTCTATTGCGACCCTTGCCATTTATATTAAAGTCTAAACGAAAAGAGTACCAAAATATATGCAAACACTCATATGAGAGAAAGAAGTGTCTCTGTATTGTTGCGATTGGCTGATTTTCCTGTTAACACGCCTGCCTGTCTTATTTACGACTGTACTGTAAATCAGCATGAATGGATTACACTGCTGGAAATGGAAAGACAAATTACAAAGTAAATAACTCACCCACTCACTCAGACATAACCACTCATTTATGAATTGAAATGAACTTGACATAACCTGAATTTGTGTATTAAAACTGCACCTCATGCCTGCAACCATACACTGTAAAAAGTGTCAAGCTGCAATATTTGGCTTGATTCAGTGAGCTTAAAAATATTACTATATTTACCAAGACCAGACTACCATGAGAACATTTAAATATTACTAAACGAAGCATTTTTTTAGTATAATTACACCTACTGTGTTTATTAGCCTAAAATAGTAAGCAAACAATACGCTAGTGAAAAAGCAGCAATATAAATTATGATACCAAAATTATACTACTGGTGAAATTAAATGAAACAACATAGAGGGGGGACTTTTCCTCCTTATTTCAGCTCACCTTATGTTTTTGACAGTTGGATGGTTTTGATATGATATGTTAAGACATCAGCTGGAAGTCTATTAAAGCATATGTTTTTGTACACACTGTGGTTTAAAGGGGGAGCCCCTTCAAAACCTCCAAAATTCACATATTCTTAAATTCACTGCCAAACCGAGCATGTTTTATTACTAACCAACAGCAGTCATGCACAGCAGTGCTCTTGGACTCCCATGTGGATGAATTTATAATTACGAAGAACCGGAGGTACACAAGTCATAATCCGAGCGTTCTTCAGCCAGTGATGAATAATGCAGCGGATATCATCCCAGGAGTTGCACTGAAATTAAAAGGTTATGGGGTGCGGTTGTCAATAAAAATGTACACATTTGCAGCATATTCATTTAAATGTCAGTGTGGTACTAATCTGGGAGTTGATGCTGATAAACATAGGCCCAAACCCAGTTAGAGTTAAGCTACTTTTAAAGTTCATGCCATATTTTAACAAGCAGAATAGCGATAAATATGTTTTTGGTTATATTTTCAGGGTTCCCACACCTTGGTTAACTTCAAATTCAAGGACTTTCCAGGTCCAGTACCCTCAAATTCAAGGACTTAATGTGGGGACACATTTCAAGTGAGAGCAAGGTTACATCGTGTTACCTTTAAAGATACACTGTTGCAGTTTTCATATCAAACACAGCTATGCAAAAAAACATTTTATTCGAACTTCACAGCCTATTTTTGCACTGATTCACGGTGTGTCTGTGAAACATTGAGGTACCATCGTAGTAGATTCATTTCCGCACAAACATCATGGCAATGTACAACACAACGTATCTCACTTGGGAAACACTTAACGTAACGTGCAAATGCACATAACTAATGTAAATTAAGCAAGCTAGTATGCATAGGCCACGAAATGTTGGTGAAATAACATATTAGCGGGCCAGAAAGAATAATATGGTTATTTTTCCAGAAAGCTTCTTGTGCAAAATAAATTCAAGCACTTTCAAGGACCTGCATCTATGTATGTTTATTTTCAAAAACTTTCCAGGGCCTTGAATTTTTTTTTTCAGATTTACAAACTTTCAAGGATTTCAAGGACCCATGAGAACCCTGTATTTTGATTTATTTGTGTCTAAATAAACAGGCCATATATGCTTCCTAAAATCTTTTCCCATACAATCTATTCATTTACTATAACACCATAGTCCAAAAATATTATTATCAGTGTTGGTGAAAGTTACTTTTAAAAGTAAAGTATTATAATATTGCATTACTTTATAAAAAAGTATCAAATTTTGTTACTATGCCTTGCGTTATTTTTTGTTACCTAAACTGGGCTTGCTCATTTGTTTTTTTCCAATAATAAAAAACTCACAAGTTACATTTTTGTCAACTGTAAAGGCCCTTTCACACCAAAAGTGAAAGCAACAAGCTGAAGGAATTGCCTATCACGATATCTCTCAACATGGGACAGGAGAGGTGCCAGTAAATAAATGAGAAAACAAAGTAACTTGCGTTATTTATTTGACTCAGATATTTTGTTGTAAATTTAAAAGAAATGCATTACTTCACGAGTTACTTGAAAAAAGTAATCGGTCTAATTACATAACTGAGATTACTTGTAATGAGTTACCCCCAGTGATGGGAATAACAACGTTATAAATAAATGCTGTTACTAATGACATTACATTGTTCAACGAGTAATCAAACGAATTACTGCTTCCCCCGTTGCGGCGCATTACCGTTACTGACAATAAAATTCACCGTTACTATAATTTTCGTGTTGCGTTCTTCTTCTGAGGTAAATTCTGCCTTATTCCTCTTAGAGCGTCTTCTTCCAGAAATGAAAAGTAGCCGAGATGAGCCCAGAGGGTTAACAGTGTTGCTGCGGGATGTTTTTCACGTCCGCGGGTTGAAGCAACCCCAATAACATGACATTTAGTCCCTGGAAGTTTGCTCTCGCGTTGTCCCACAGCAACATTAAAATAGTGTAGATTAGTGTACAACGTTTTATTCATTTACCATATTTAATATTGGGGGCATCCAAGTTATTTGACATATTTGAGCTTTTTAAAAGAAAGTAACACAGTAGTTACTTTTTCTGGCAATAAGTTACTTTTATAATGATGTAACTCAGTTACCATTTGTGAGAAGTAACTAGTAACTATAACGAATTACTTTTTTTACCCTCAACACTGATTATTATTATTATTATTATTATTATTATTATTAATGTTTGTTAGTAGCTTTACATAATCAAGAGCTAAACAGAACAAAAGTAATCATAACATTATGACCTATTTTTGCTGGGTCTGTTTTAACGCAATAAGAAAGAGTGGGAAAAAATGAAGGGCGCTCTTGCAAAGCGAAGACAGGTTGTCGTGTGTGTTTGGGTGCGAGTGTATGTGAGAGTTTCAGTCGTGTGGAGTGATTCTCTGTTTGACAGCACTCGCATTTGTCTTGAATTAGGACTCAAAGGGCTTGAGTCAGATCCGTTTGACTCTGGGGTTCACATACAGGTGGAAACAAAAGCTTTAGCGATCTTCAGCTCTCTCAGCATGCTGGGTGGAGAAGAGAGGCGCTGCCTGAAATGTGCGTCCTGTTAAGAGTATACTGTTGACGTGTGGGACGTGATTCCCCCCCGCTGTTATTCTCCAGTGTGTCCACACCAGTTCGTCTGATCAAAGACTCAGATGGTAATATGTTCTTTTGCTGGCTGCCTCAACTCCTCTAATCTTTTATTTGTTTATTTCATGCCAAGGTGATAGTTTGGAAATCTAACACTCGTTCACTCCAGGATTGGAGGAGAGGAGAGGTGGTACCTCACTCTCTAAACATGTGATTTGTAGGTTTTCGCTTTTTCAGGACTCATTAAAAGCATTCCAGATTTGAGTCATGATTTGGCTAATAGCTGTTTATATTTTTAAGAGGTATTTTTAATGTTTACATTTTGCTTCACAATGGTGCAGACAGCTGTCTACATAAAGAATAAATAATCTCAGACAGGTATGTTTCTTGTCGAAAAAAATGACAGTGTGAGTGACAAAATGTCAGAGTCTTGGAAAAAATCCAGTACTGCTTTTAATTCACCTTGAGATATTTTAAAAGTCTATATTTTTTGCACATGTGAACTGTTGCGTAATATGATTTCATAGTTTTACAAACTCAATATTTCTGCCTATATAATGCATGTTAGATATTAGATGACTCAAATAATACAATTTTCTGTTTATATATTTGAAGCACATCAGAGCAGCATTTTACGTGTGAGATTTTCTCCATACATTGTTCTACTGTAAGTTTCCTACAGCAGTTATATGAAGGCACTGTCTGCATCAACAGATAAGCAGAGCTCCAACAGCCGCTCTAACCGAAACAAACAACGGGGATAGCGTGCAGTTGCAGTCTGTGCTATGAACTCAGGAAGATTAAGAATTAAAATTTGAGTGGAGATTCCATACGAGCACAAAGTGTGCAGTGTATCTGTTATTGTCATGATCGTTAATAATAATGGGAAAAGGTTTTCCATTCCATTCTGTTATTATTAGACTGTAAATCTAAAACATTGATTGTTTTGCGAAAAACAGCAATATGAATGAAGTGATAATTTCCCTATAAAAGAGCATTCCAGGGAGTGTGAATCAGATAAACGGCTCCGGTGTGGTCCTTGCATTTTCAATATGAGAGCAGCAAATGAAACTGACACAAACAAAGCATTTAACCATCACCAGGCAATATGTCAACAACACATTCACATGGCAGTCAGCCAGAGAGCCTCAAAAGACAGAACTGCAAACACAGTGGACATAAAAGGAGGGGGACAGACATCTTACCATAATTATGAAAATTTACTGATCCACGTGCTGTCTATTTATAGTAATGTTAACAGCAATAGCCTCTTCAAGTTACTGAACAGATATAAATAATGCAAATCATTTTGCAGTCATCAAAAGTCTATGAGGCAATGATTCTTTCTTTTTTAGTTTTTGCAACTATGAATAAAGTGACTGCAAGTTACATGTACCCTTCAAGGAATAGTTCACTCAAAAATGAAAATTCTGTCATTATTTACACACCCTCATATGACAAAAGGAGAAAATTTCATGAATGTACTCACCACTCCTTTAGGTGCCATTACTATGAATGTGATTTGGAGCTTTAAGCTTCAAAAAGGACACAAAAGCATCATAAAAGCATCATAAAAGCCTTATATTCCAAGTGTTTGGAAATCATATGATAGTTTGGGGTGAGAAACTATAAAGAAGAGGATTGATATCACTGTCAAAAAAATACAAATAAAAAATTACTGTAAAAAATTGGCAGCTGTAGTTGCCAGAATTTTACAGTAAAAAATATGGTAGCAACATTTTAGGTTTTATAGATTTAACTAACAATTTACATAAAAAATGTAATTTCAATAACTGATGCTAATATAACAACCTATTGAAGTACTGAAATCTGTTTTTACCTTTGTAATACACATAACCACCAAAAGCAGATGGTGATGGGAAAGTCACATAATGAACCAAAGCTTATCACAAGCAACTTTTAAAGGGGTACTGGATGCAAAACTCACTTTTACATGTTGTTTGAACATAAATGTGTGTTGGCAGTGTGTGTACACAACCACCCTATAATGATTAAAAAAACACCCAGTGGTTTTTAAATCGTTATAAGTATTAACCCCTTTTTTTCACATCAAGCCATTCTCAGAATCGTCTATGTGATGTCACGTGGCTAAAGTAAACAGAACGACTTGTCAGCCCACAAAAGAGAGGGAAGGGGTGAGCAGAGCTCATTAGCATTTAAAGGCAAATGCAACAAAATGGATCGCCCTCAAAAGGGCTTATTTTAACAAGGTAAAAAGGGTGTTTTTTACACTACCACTGAGAAACTGTAACCAAAGTATGTTATAGACTTCTCATTAAGACCCTAATGAATCATATCAACTTATGGAAAATGTGCAGCTGATGACCCCTTTAAATACTAACAAGTGTAGAAGGTGCACAGTGTCAAACATTAATTTAACAATATTAGATGTAACAAACAACTCTAATGTACACAACTGATAAGGAAAAACTAAGAATAAACACAGTTATTTCAATTAAAAAACATCAAATTTAAAATGGAACACAGGGAATTCTGGGAATGTCAATTTACGGCTGTTCACTGTAAATTATATGTTCTTTTTAACTTCCAAAAAACTGTACTACCGTAAAATTACATGTAATTTCCAATACAGTTTTCACTGTATATAGCAGGGGAACTTACCGTTAACCAATTAATAGGTTTTTACTGTAGCATTTTTACAGTCTTTTACCGTTAAAATCACGGCTATTTTTACTGTGTCTTTAAGATTTTCAGGGAAAACAAACATGTTGACAAACTATTATAATTATTACGATTAAAATATAGACCACAAGTTGAATGGAAAACTGTTATGCTATTTTTTACGGCTTTATATATTAAATTAAATTAAATTAAATTAAAAAAAAAACAAAACAAAACAAAACAAAACAAAACCAGACAAAAAAAAAAAAACTTACACTCCATTTTTTGGCAGTGTATTTCAGTGTAGTGGCATTTAAAGGATCACTAGATCACCTTCAGAAATTGAAACAACGTCAGGTTTGGAACAATATCAGGGTGATGAAAAAACTGACAGATAAATAGAAGTACTGACAGAAAAAAAAAGATTGACTGACACTGTCAGGAGAAATGTATGGCACATGCCATGAAATTATTTATTTCTCTCAGTCCAAACCACTGAATATCTTTGTCTGACCACAGAACCACAAAGCAAACGTTCATCATTGTCTCAGTGATGAAGAAAACGCATATGTTCCTTGGGGAAACTTTTTTGCCAGTATTGATTTAAGGCCCAGAGCAAAAGCCTTGAACTGACGCAACATCCGAAAAACGTATGTGCAGGCACACACATGCACTCTTACATTCCACTTACACACACACACGCACTTCATGTCATACAACCACCCAAGCACACTCCCCATGCTTAACTTTGCTGAAAGATGACCAAACCAAAACAAGGCTGATGTGGTGATATCTAATATTTTCTCATTAAGTCTTACTGGGCTCAGGGGTAATCGCATTACTTAAAAGGGCACAGAAAGATTTAAATTAAACTAGGCATGGATGGGTCCTCTTCCATGTTTGTTTAAAAGCCCACTCAGGATAGCACCCCTCGGCATAACTTTTTCTCTGATGGGCCGGTGTTAGGTGTTGGTATTGAGTCTGGCGGTACCGACCCCCGGTACAGGAATGATCTCACGCCCTGGAGTTCGTGACATATGACTGGTGATTTTTGACACTGAAGGTCAGGACTCACACCTGAGATGGTGTCGGAGCAGACAGACATCACATGCCTGAGATGTTTCTCTTCTGAAGGATGTATGAGCTGTGAGTGGATTCTTTAGCTCTAAGTCACGGAATGCGGGTTTGTTTTTACCCCTGTTTGATTTAGTGCACCACCATTTTGGTAATGCTTCACCAAGCGTGTTGTTTCATTCATTAAAAAAAATGTGTACAATAGTGTAATCACCTCCTATTCTGATGGCTATGCTTAGATTTCTATCAGTTTTTACAATAAATTTATTAGAGTATAAGCTAAAAATCATCGAAATCTGATACGTTCGACACTCTTTTCACCCTTCACTCAAATAGTTGAAACAACAATCTCTAAATTATGTGTAAGGGGTGACGTCTTTTTAGCTTCACTCTGTCTGACAGACTGTGAAAAAAAGCTAAAAGTGTTGAGTGCTGGACTGATATCCCTGATAACTGAGGAGAATTACCAATGGCCTCTAGTCTGACACTGTTTATACAGCACGCTTTTACAAAGAGTGTAATAGAGTTAGCATTAATCTCCTCACTTATTGGTGTGTTCAGACATTTCAGGAAGAGAAGACAAAATAGCCTAAACTACTTCTGATAACTTGTGTGAGTTTAGCACACTAACTTTGTTGGAATAAGGTCAGGTTAACAAGAATATGCTAAACACACTCACACCTAATAAACGGGGTGATGTAATGCTCTTTTTCACAAGCTTCGACTAAATGCATCTGTGTGAAAAAAAAAAAAAAAAAAAAACATTCATCAGTGCCAGGTAATCAAGCACTAAGAGAGTGTTTAAGGAAATCCTCATGTTTGCAGAGGAAGGAAATGAATGGTCACTAGCAGAGAGTCAAGTTGCAGGCAGAGACATAGATCTAAGTGCAGGAATTTAATAAATGAAACAAAAAGGCAAACACAAAGCACGAGCGTTACACCAAACAACTGACAAAGCAGAAGAGAGACACAAGGGCTATACACTAGAGAACAAAAGAGACCAATGAGTAACCATTACAACAAACAAGGTATAGGTGTGGTCAATGAGGGTAACTATGGAGACAAACAAGGCACACAGCAGACAGGGGCAGAGCACACTCAGGGAACATTTAGAGACCGGGGCACACCAAGCCGACTTTAAAGAACTTTTAGCTCACCCAAAAATGAAAATCTGATGTTTATCTGTTTACCCCCAGGGCATAAAAAATGTAGGTGACTTTGTTTTCTTCAGTAGAACACAAACAAAAGATTTTTAACTCAAACCATTGCAGTCTGTCGGTCATATAATGGCAGTTAATGGGACCACGGCTTTGAGAGTCAAAAAAACATACACAGACAGAACCAAATTAAACCCTGCAGCTGAACAGTATTTATATCTCTTTTTTTACCTATGATCCACTGTAATGTCCAACTGTCCTTAGCGTGTTCACAACAGCTGCGTGTGATGCGTCAACATGCTCTGGCATCAAATTTTCATTTTTGGGTGAACGATCCCTTTAAGCAGCTCAAGTTGTTATGAAAAAAATACTCACATATTGGAATGCTTGGGTAAGATCATGTAACATTAGACAACATATTGAATTGGGTGAACTGCCACCGACGTGTGGAACACACCAAACAAACTAGCCCGACAAACGTTGGCCGACTGACGGCTTGGTGTGTCCTGACCTTAAGGAACAGCTTCTGTAGGCAGAAAGTTCGGGGACAACCTCCTTGGCCGTAACAGGACAAGCTGAGGCTATGTCTAACATTGATCTGAATACATTTTAAAAAGCTCTCCATCCACACTAGCGTTTTCCAAATGTTTCATATCCACACAGAAACGTCGGAAAATGTTCAATTCGCTTTACTGCGTATGTGTGAAACCTCATAAAAGTTCACTGAGATGATACAGGCAAAACAGAAATAAGTTTTCATGCAATTTTCTGGCAGGATCATTTACGAAAATATTGTCACACGTCCAGTTCGCGCTCACTCACCATGTTTGATCTACAATGCAACTGCTCTCATGTTTTAGCAAAACAGCAATCGAAAGTAAATATCTGTCATCTTTGCAGGACTGTAATATGAAGAGTGTACAAAGTAACATCTGTAGCGACAGTGTGAAAGTGAACAGCACATAACAGGCACAATACTAGTATAAACACAGATGTCTGTTAATACAATATGCTACCTGATCTCATGACCAAAATGTATCTGTGGGAACTTTTTCACAAGACGTGAAATATGTACCATATACGTACATATTACCGCAGTTTCCAACAGAAATGAACACTAGAGGTGGTAAAGCATCAAGCACTTGTAATTGTTTTTGTACACAGTTATGATTACAGCTCCATATGTTTTGCTTTCTGTTGTTGACCCCCGCAAGATTACTACCCCCCTAGTATTGGTAGGTTTAGTGTTAGGTGTGGGGGAGGGGTTTGGAGGAGTTGCCAGGTTCACGTTTTTCCCCGGAATACTTTAACACTGTTGCTGCGGGTTGTTATTCGTGTCCGTGGGTTGAAGCAACCACAATAACGTTACATTTAGCCCCTGGAATGCAAATTTTACTAGGGGAAGCCCCCTCAAAACATGATTGGGCTACTTTTGGGCTATTTTTAAATAGCAATTTGGTGGGTTTGGTTGTAAAAACCTGACAACCCTGATGTAGCGATTTCAATGAGAGGGGGTAATATTTTGGCAAGGGGTCGAAAATGGACACAACACCAGATGTAACAAGCTTGGAATTGGACTTAGAATGTGGAATCCTTGGGTGTGAACCCCATGAAAAACATGACTCATGATGAAAGAGCTGAAAGATGTGCGAAAAACAAGCTAAAACGGCATGCTTGTGATTGCGTTTTTACATCACATTCACTTTTGTTTATACTATAAGGTGGGTTTAGGTCTAGTGCAGATGGTACGTTATTTTAAAATGTCATGGAGCATTAGAGTTGTAGTCAAGTCGAACTGCTGTGACAAGTACACAACCAGCATCACATAAAACGTACAATATGTATGCTCAGCTGTTCAAGGGAAAAAACGAACACACTTTAAGTGGCACTCAGTGGACATTTCTGTTGGAAAAATACGTATTTTGCATTTTGCAAAAAAGTTCCCACAGGTACGTTTTCGTCATGGGTTGACGATTATGTATCAAATGACTAAACGTGTCAGACTAAACATATGTGTCATATGAGGCTGCCGGGCTTTCAGAGCACTGAGGCCGTAGGGCTAGCAATGCTGGCCGCCTGTACCAACATCAACGGAGGGTCCGCCACACTGGACACCAATCTCATCTGCACTGAGATGGGTCCAGTGGACGAAATGGTGCAGGCTAATATTATAAGTGGAGACCCAAGCTTTGCGGCCCACTGGAGCTTGAGCAGCATAGGGAAAATTTCAGTCTCAGTTGGCTCCTCCTCCACCTTTCTCCCACAGAGGAGGAACCACTCAGCTGAAGAGCTAGCGCCACATTATTGCAAAATGTCTACCAAAAACCAGGATGGGAAAGTTGTATGCCGAGTGGTTCATTGAGTCCAGAGCAATAAAACGTCATAAGCGTACTGTCCGGAAAGTGTATGGTATGCTAAGTCCAAAAACTCACGGGTGTGGTCCTTGAGGGAGCGTTCGCCCTGGCGCAGGAGGATGAGACACATTCCTGCTAGATCCATGATAGTTGGTCAGTTGCCCTGTCAAGTAGCAGGCAGAGAAGGCAGGCAGAAACATTGATCTAAGTGCAGGAATTTAATAAAAGAAACAAAACAGCAAACACAAACGCAAAGAACATGATGAACATGCGCATTGCATCACATCTGACTTAAACACAATAGAGACACAAGGACTGGAGGGGACAAAAGGGACCAATGAGTAACAATTCACAACAAACAAGATATGGGTGTGGATAATAAAGGTAACTATGGAGACAAACAAGGTACACAACAAACAGGGGAAGAGCACACAGAGGGAACACTTAACACAGAAAGTAGTCTGCGGAATCTTTCATCTCTATTTTGGCCATGTCTACATTAATCCAGATGCATTTGAAAATGGTGTTTTCATGATAAAATGCGCGTCACCGCAGTTCTGACTTGAAACGTCCGTTGAGTGGCACTATAACTAATGGTCTGTGATGTTTTAAAATAACGAACCATCTGCACCTAAACCTTCCTGCTAGTATGAACAAAAGTGAATGTGATGTAAAAATGCAATCGCAAGCATGACATTTTACCTTGTTTTTCGATCTCTCATCTTTCAGCTCTTTTATGAGTTATTTTTCACGGGATTCGTACCCAAGGATTCAACATCCTAAGTCCAATTCCACGCTGGCTGAGCTACCGAGCAAGCTTGTCATGTCTGGAAAGAGAAACATATGTAGCTGTAATCATTAACTGTGTACGAAAATGATTACAAGTTCTCACTGTTTTACCACCTGTAGTGTTCATATCTGTTGGAAACTGCTGTAATATCTACTTATTGGTATGTATTTCGCATCTTGCGAAAAGTTCCTACAGGCAAGTTTTCGTCATGTGATCACATCGGACACAGACGGAACAGACATGATACGTTTTTATGCAATTCCTCATCATTTCATTTTATGTAGGAAAGGTTGCACTTACTCACCATTATATGTCTATATCTAAAACTCAAATGCACTTATGTTTTGCCACAAACAACAATTACAAGTACATTTTTTTTGTAATCTTTGCAGGACTGTGATATGAAGAGCGTAAAACGTAACATCTGTAGCAACAATGTTAAAGTAAATAGCACCAAACACCATAGAATACCCTAGAACTGTCACTTGTATAGCTTTGAATGGGGAAAAATGCAAAGCTCATTATGGCCGCGAGGCCCCGCCTTCGGAATAAATGAGCCAATCGCTAATCAGTAAAGTCAGCGCTTCACAGCAGCTGCCATTAGAAGTCCCGGCTGCTGTAGAAACAGTCTGCGTTCTGAGACGTGGGCTCAGTACTGCGCATGCACACTGGCTGATCTCGCCTGAAAAATAAGCTTTTTTTAATGCTATTGGAGCGTAAGGAACAATATTTATGAGGCAGTTGTTGTCAGATTTCATTGGTGATTTCAAATATGAAATTTAATCGTAAGCTTGGTGAACAGCTTTGGAGAATTTTTGATGTTTCCCCATTCAAAGAGTTAGGAGCTGCACTTGCCTGCCCGAGAGGCATTTCAAAGATGGCCTCCAAGTAAAATGACTTGTTTTAAAGGGTCTTTGATAGCATATAACAAGCATGATAATGGTATAAACACAGATATCTATTGGTACAGTATGTGTCACATGATTAAACATGACTGAGCCATTGTTTTCACAGTCCACGCCACAGTGTGAAAACGGAGCTTTCAAATTGATCTACTTTGGAGAGTTTTTCGAAAAAGCTTGGTTTTCAAAGCACCGTGTGTGGATGGAAGACCAAAACAGAGACAAAAATATGCATTTGCAAACAGAAACGTATTGGCGTGGACAAGGCTTTTAACTGGGCAATTGAGACTTGAGGCAATGAGATTATGTGGGAAGACTACAGAGTGTCACTGAACTAGAAAATAAATAGTAAATAAATATAGGACACTACAATCCCAACAGATATTTATACATTTTAGCAGAAAAGTTGTTTTGCCTTTGAAAGTTGTCCAAATGAAGTTTTTGCAATGCCTATTACTAACTAAAAATTAAGTTTTGACATAGCCTATTTACAGTAGGAAATTAAAAAAAATATCTTCATGGAACATAATCTTTACTTAATATCCTATTGATTTTCAGGATTGGACTCATACAATATATTTTTGCAGATTGATACAAAAACCTGTTCTACTTAAGACTGGTTTTGTGATCCAGGGTCACATATATACACTGTAAGATTATTATTATTATTTTTTTAATGTTTTTAAAAGAAGTCTCTTCTGTTCTGACCTTCTATTCATCAAAGAATCCTGAAAAAATTGTACACAACTGTTTTCAACATCAGTAATAATAATAATAATAATAAATGTTTCTTGAGCAGCTAATCAGCATATTAGAATGATTTCTGAAAGATCATGTGACTGGAGTAATGATGATAAAAATTCAGCTTTGCCCTCACAGGAATATACAACTTTTTTAAAAATGTCAAATAGATAAGTAAACAAGAATTTCACAATATTACTCTTTTTGATGTAATTTGGATCAAATAAATGTAACATTTTAACATTAAAAACTTTTGAACAGAAGTGTGTTAGCATTATTTCCCGGGTTCAGAATAAAAAGGTGCTAACAAATAACAAGCACAACAAAATCAAAATTCTTCTAAGAACTCTCTTAAGGCAGTAAAAAAAAACCAATTAGCTGCACTCGAAGGCTATCACCTTACACTCTTTTCCTCACGGCTGTACGTGTTTATCAGCCTCTCAGTGAGCCGATCCAAACTAAAGAGGGGACAGAGACAAAACGCATCTGGTTTGGCTTTCTCCTCAACCCAGCCAATCAGAAGAGTCATCTCTTCCCCTTATCTCTGCCTGGAGTTTATCAGCTAAGTGGATGTGTAGCTACAAGTGTGAATAGCTTGTTTTGTCGGCTTCACCCATGAGGGTTTTCATCCTCTGTGAATATTCTGCATTCACCAGCCTGATTGGACGTCTAGGTAATCTTTCATTCTGTTAGGCCAGATGCTGTTTCATTCTGTGGTTAGGAAGTACCACCATAGGGATGAGCTTTTCCTCCCACTTCCTAAAGCTTCTGTAATCTTGTTCCGTCACATAAGGCAACATTTAAATTATGATCATGCTTTTAAGGCAGATGACATGACAAGATTAGTGAGTCTGAAAGCACTTCAAAGACACGGGGAAGCATGCAGGCCGAATAAGGTGTGAGAGTGGGTGTCAAAGGGCAAAATGAGCAGATCTCAAGCTGTAGAAGTGAAACAAAATGCGTCTGACAGCGAGTTGATTGTGGGGGACGACATAACGCACAGCCGCTTTGTGTTTGAGAGGCATTCAGAGGCAGCCACCCTGAATCCTGCATGCCTGTAAAAAAGCAGGTGTGAGGAGGCCAGATGCTTTGTGTGTGTGTGTTCATACAGACAGGGTCGTATCACAACAATCACAATCTCAGTCATGAGGAAACCAGATGAGATACTGAAACAGCTTTTTCCAGCTGCCCAATGTGTGTTGAGGTTGTTTTTTCATGACTGAGGGCAAGAGGAAGCAGAGTGAGCCAAATACTACCAATAGCCTCACATGTTGACAGTGCAATTTCCTTTCAGTGGAGCTGTTTTAGGTGCATAGTGATGCTACAACAGTGTTTTCCAGCTGTTATGCTCATGAAAAAAAAAAAAAAAAAATATATATATATATACATATATATATATATATATATAGATAGATAGATATATAGATATAGATATATACGTATATATATATATATATATATATATATATATATATAAAATCACATTCATTGACAGTCTAAAACTATCAGCAAATGATAAATTAAATCAAATCTTGGTTAACAACTGCAACAAATTACAATCTGAGACAGCGCATGCTGCCCAATCCATATAAAACATCACTTCTTTTACCACAGATTGTTTTAAATCATGTTATGAAGGAAGAAAGAATACAGCTGAAAGGTTTTCGGGTGATGTCATTGTAATAACAGATTTTTCTCATTACTTTGGTAAAACATACTGTTGTGATTAGTTTTCTCAGTTTTATGTCTGTCCAATAGCAATATAAGGATTTTTTGTGCCTTGAAAATGTAATAAAATGTGGTACTTTTTTTTTTTCTTTTTTTCCCATCGAAAACAACTTGGATTTTCTGTTTATCAATAAGCTCAGCAAGTCTGTAGAAATTTAAAGAAGCCACAGACTGCATAGTGGATTGCATTTGCCTTGTTAGCAAAAGTGAATAATCCATAGCTAGAGGGTAGGAAGGATCAGTTTCCACTGGGATCCAAACAAGCAGGCAGAATTAATACCAACAGTATGCCTGTTTGAAAGCAAACAAACCGTGCATAGAGTAAGTTTGAAGAGGAGACACTTCTAGGACAGGCCAAATTATCATTCTTTATGTCCTGCAGGCATCTCGAAAAACCTATTCCAAGTTTTAATTTCGTTGGCAGCAAGTGGAAAATCTGTGGAGATGAGCCAAGAGTATTTTGGGAGATACTAAGTGGAGTTTTTCCAATAAACTTAAAGTCACTTTTTACCAACACAACTAACACAAACAGACTAAGTGTCATAATCAGAATCAAAATCTCTGTTACTTAAAATCAGAAGGAGAAAAATAATTAGAAAGGAATATACGGCCCAGCAAGGCAAAACTCCACTGTTACGCTCCATTGGTGATGATGCTTTTTGGAGACGCAGCCCTGAATGTTTTCGAGGCAGTGTCAAAGTGAAAGATCCAGAGAGTGGCGCTAAAACACACGTTTAATACGTGACCATGGAACGTTTTTATTATTTTGGTACAGGTACGTATTGCTGCACTTTTATTACACTGCTTGAGGTACGTATTGCACCTGTTCAGAAGTAATAAATCCAGTGAGTGTTAATGCTCTATCGTGTTGGAAAATCCACTACACCAAACCCAAACCTAAACCTACCAGATAGTGTTAACAAATGCAAAAGTGATATAAAAACACATTTTGTTGATGTAGTCGTGCTATTTTAACTTACTTATTTGAGCTGTTTTGTCAAACCGTAGTTTCACAGGGTTCGTACCAGAGCTCTTCATCACTCATTTTCAAAGTATCAATTTTAAAATCGCGCAGGATGTTACAATTGTTTTAAAGTCATAACATAATATTCTGCAAATAATTGTGTAAAAATCAAGCTTTATTCATCAAAACTCTGTCCTGTAAATCATACTATGTGTGAAAAGGAATAAAAGTTAAAAATAGTTTTATTGCCTCTACACTGCAAAAATAGTTGTTTAAACTTAAAATAATTTGTTACTCCGCTGGCTTAAAATTTTTAGTTTAGGCAACTAAAATAGTCCAGTTGTCACTTAAATTAACATTAAGTAACTTAAAATTTCAAGACAATTTTTTTTTTAAATTATTTTAATTTTTTATTTATCTATTTTTACAGTGTAGGTACGTGTGTTTTTTTTTTGTTGTTGTTGTTGTTGTTTTTTTTGTTTTTGTTTTTTAATATGCATATAGAGGAACGTATTTCCAATGAGCCTATGTTGCAAAACTCAGTAACTACACATTCTGTCAACATCAAATTAATACCCAAGTCAAAACATTATTAACATTATTTCTGTTTTCTGAAAGAATGAAATCATGAGATTAATTGTGTGTTTTTTTCTGTTAATATCTCAAATTATATATTGAATGTGCAGAATATGCAGAAACCTCGAAATATTCTCTGTGTCTCTCTGTGCTTTGGAACAATACTTATGAAAAACACTGTACAAATATACTTGTATTGTATTTTACATTACGTGAACTTGCAGTGTATGTACACAAGAAGATGATGAGTATTACAATGTAACTACAAGGACTTAATGTGGGTTAAGAATTGGTTTATGGTTAGTACTATAAATACAAAGGGAATATATGGCTTTAGTAGCTAATTATTTACAATTATTTGCAATCAACATGTCTATATACCAGTGCTGGCGGTAATGCATTATTTGAGTTATGTGATCAGATTACTTTTTTCAAGTAACTAGTAAAGTAACGCATTACTTTTTTTATTTACAAGAAAGTTACTTTTTCAAATAAGTAACATTAGTTACTTTTGTTTCCCATTTATTGATTGAAATCTCTCCTGTCCATGTTGAGAGAAATTGGGAGTAGCATGTTACTTTAGTTCTAGAATAAATTTGAACAAGCTTTAAATAATCTCATTCATTCACACACACACAAACAAAAAACAGATTCAATATTCCTCAAAATAAATAAAAACAGTGAACTGCAACATGGTACAAATATCCTTTATGTATTTAATCCCATTTTATTAACCAGTGTCTTAGCTGCTGACCTTCAATGATCCAATTCAACCAAACTAATAAACAAAAATGACATAAAAAGCAACTAAATAACATAATTTGTTACTTTTTAGAGAGTAACTCAATATTGTAATGCATTACTTTTAACAGTAACTTTTCCCAGCACTGCTTTATATGTTTCTGAATGAATGGATCGCAAGGGATTCATCATATTTGGCAGTCTTTGGCAGTAAGAAGTACTAGACTATTTTCATACAAACAGAGTGTAAAAAATTATAGGGTATTAAATCAGTCAAAAAACAAAAAAGCCATTAAAGCCACTGTTTTAGTTCCTGTCTTGGTAAAGTTACTGCATTTGCTTTTGTTGTTATGCCCTCTCATCAAATTGCTTATTTTGTCTTGAAGTCTCCTACTGTAGCATCAGGCCAAATAAACACTGTGTTGAAGTTGCTCCGAGAATGTGCATCAGCCATGCCTTGCCAGCAGTTGTCTGTGCTTGAACAGCCCAAAGCATTTTGGTAGGAGGGTTGGGATTTATTGTTGAATAATACATGAGGAGGAGCCACACCAATGTCTCACCCAGGCTTAATGAAAGAGAACATGTCTGCACACAAATCAGTCATGAATAAACATCAGACCGTAATTAAACTTGGTGGCAGCAACTTTATTCATTAGTAAACAAGCAGGAGCGCAGCTTCCTGTGCATGGTGGGGATTGGGAATGGAATGGTAATTGGAAGCCTTGTCTGATATTGCTTGGCATCATTGGGAAAGAGCAGGCCTGGTCAGATGAAAAAGCTCAGAAGCTGACCTCATTATCAGAAGTTAATTCCCTGGCACTTAATTTGCTGCAGTTGGTAAAGACATAGCTGTCAAACTGAGGCTTGTATCTACTGCATAATAATTAGAGAATGTCTCTTAATTCTTGTCTCATGACTTTAACAAGATAAGATATACTTTATTCACGTGATAGAGCAGTGGCACGTGGATGTGCCTACAGGTGGTACTCATAAACATTATAGGAATGTTTGTGTAATATACTTTTTTTTTTCCAAGTTTAATATTGCTTTGTGTGTCTAAATCTCTAGTAAACAGTGCACCCAGAAAACAATGTTAATCCGAAAACGTGCATGTGATGTGGTAAAATTAAAATCTAAAACTATCTGAAAAATGTTATTCATATCAACAAAATGAAATATTTTACTCATTTCAAAAATAATATTTTTGTTTTTTAATATTGGAGACTCACTACAATTTAAAAGTTTGGAGTCAATATTTTTTGGGCTATTATTTTGAAAGAAATTAAAACTTTTATTCAGCAAGGATGCATTAAATTGATCAAATGTAACATTAGCATTACAAAAGATTTCTATTTCAAATAAATGCTGTTCTTGAACTTGTTGTTGAACTTTTTATTCCTCAGTGAATCAAAAGCAGCACAAATATGTTAACACTGATAATAATGTGAAATCAGCATATTAGAATGATTTCTGAAGAATCAGGTGAAAATAAAGACTGGAGTAATGGCTGCTGAAAATTCAGTTTTGAAAATTGCAGTTTAAAATTTATTAAAATAAAATGATTATTTTACTTTTTTAACATAATTCACAATATTACTGTTTTACTATATTATTGCTCAAATATATGCAGCCTTGGTGAGTATGAGTAAAACTTTTTTTAAACTGATTTACACTCTTTGAAATGTACGATGGCATTTTAGTGCCATGCTTAAAAAAATCTAAGATTATAAGATAATATTTCAAAGATAAGGTCACAATTCTGAGAATAAAGTTGAAATATTATGAGAATAAAGTCAAAATACTACGAGAATAAAGTCAAAATACTATGTGAATAAAGTTGTAATATTACAGAGAATAAAGTCGAAATACTACGAGAATAAAGTCAAAATACTACGAGAATAAAGTCAAAATGTTCGAAAGTAAAGGTGAAAGGTTTCAAGAATGAAGTCAAAATTACAGGTGGTGGAATTTTCACAAAGAAAACAATAAATTCTGGTGGCCTGGCAACTTCTCCTAGTGCTCTCAATCCAAGGCCTTGTATGCGCAATATACGCTATACTCTCAAAATATTATAACTTTAATTTCTATGATTTGAATTAAAACATTTCCTTTATTCTTGTAGTATTTTGACTTCTTTTTCGTGTTATTTCAACGTTATTCTTGTGTTATTTCGACTTTATTCTCGTTGTACTTCAACTTTAACCTTGTAGTATTTTGACTTTATTCTCGTAGTATTTCGATTCTATTTTTGTAGTATTTCGACTCTATTCTCATTGTATTTCAACTTTAATCTCGTAGTATTTTGACACTATTCTCATTGTATTTCAACTTTAATCTCGTAGTATTTCGGCACTATTCTCATAGTATTTTGACTCTATTCTCGTAGTATTTTGATTTTATTCTCATAGTATTTCGACTCTGTTCTCGTAGTATTTCGACTTTATTCTAGTAGTATTTCGACTTTATTCCGTAGTATTTCGACTTTATTCCGTAGTGTTTCAACTCTATTCTCGTAGTATTTCGACTTTATTCTCGTAATATTTCGACAGTATTCTCATAGTATTTTGACTCTATTCTTGTAGTATTTCGAATTTGCTCTCATAGTATTTTGACTTTATTCTCGTAGTATTTCGGCACTATTCTCATAGTATTTTGACTCTATTCTCGTAGTATTTTGATTTTATTCTCATAGTATTTCGACTCTGTTCTCATAGTATTTCCACTTTATTCTAGTAGTATTTCGACTTTATTCTTGAAATATTTTGGCTTTATTCTCAGACTTTATTCTTGTAGTATTCGAATTTATTCTTGAAATATTTTTAGTATTTCGACTTTATTCTTGAAATATTTTGGCTTTATTCTCATAGTATTTAGACTCAAAAATATTACTTTAATCTCATAATCTTAAATTTTTTACATTTTTTAACGTGGCACTAAAACAGGCAGTAGAAATGCATTGTTATCCTTTCTAAATATTATATTGTGTTGTTTGGCCCTTTCATACTGTAACGCTTTAAACACCATATATTTTTAAAATAATGTAGCATTATGCCTGTGTTGCTCACTGTCCTTAAATTCAAACCAAATGCTAAAATGGAGACACTTTTTGTGACTTTTGGATGTTTTAATTTACTGTACTTGGCTTGAAATGTTTGAGAACCATTGTGACAGATCTTCCTTTTCCCTTTTCCACAGCTTGCAATTGTAACCTCCATGCGAGGCGCTGTCGTTTCAACATGGAGCTTTACAAACTCTCCGGGAGGAAAAGCGGAGGAGTCTGCCTGAACTGCCGCCACAATACGGCAGGTCGCCACTGCCACTACTGCAAGGAGGGCTACTACAGAGACATGTCTAAGCCCATCTCTCACAGAAAGGCCTGCAAAGGTATGAAGGGTACTGAATCTAAACACCATGGGCAAAAAGGGCAACTGGGTTTGGTCTTAAGGGCTCAAAGTCTGCAACTTATCACTTGGCGCTTCCTTAGGAAAGCAGAAAACGCTAAGGCTAAGTGATTAGCTGGCTGTTTTCTACACAAAGAAATTCACACAGTAACACAAAGGAACCAATTAGATGAGCTGGCGACTATTCTTAATGCGTTACCCCTCAAATGAACGAGTCAGCAGGTCCAAAGGAAGAATTCTCACATTCCTGTGCTCCTCCACCCCCATGAGTCTCTGTCAGCATGCAGCCCAAGGACAGGGATGTGGGTGGGGGAGGGGAGGAGGAGGAAGGTTACATCTTTCTGACATAGAGTTATTGGGATTCATTTGGGGGATGGTTTGACAGGACAAGCCAAACAAACAGAGCAGAGGTGTGAACTGATCCTTGTTACAGGTCAGATGAGTGAGAGGAATTGAGGTTAGGGGGAGGACGGACAGGAAGAGAAGGTACACAGGAGGGAATAAGCGAACGGATTTCCACAGGTGTGCAGCTCAACTGGCTGGCGACAGAACGCTTACCTGGGAGCTGTCCAGAAGGAAAAAAGGACAGGGTATTCTCCCCGAACTTTGCCATGGGGCAAGATGACAGGAGAAAAAGCTTTGTGCAAACAAGCCCCCTTGTCACACCTTAGCATCTCCTCATAACAAGGTCCATTCTGCTGCTGTCCGTGACAGCTTAGGATCATTTACTTTCAGCTTTAGCTCTGGGTAAAATATTAGGTCTGTGCTGAAAGTTAAAGCCTCTGTTTTCCCAAACAGATAAATAGGTAAATAAATAAAAGCATCCATCAATCTGACAATGAAGACGGTGGGGAATGTTTTTGCATCATGTGAGAATGTTATACTTGAAGGCTGAACAGAAGGTGTTTGTTTTCCCGCAGTACTATCAGCATGCATGAGTCCTCATTTACAACATCCACACAACAAAGCAATTAACCTTATCCCTGCTGTTATATAGAGGCAGTTGGGGTTGTAAAGAATTTCTAATTAACTTTTTTTGTGGAATATTTTGTAATTTTAAACATAGTTGGCATAGTTTTAATCTGAGATTTTGTAAATTTAACCAATTTAATGTTGGTAAATGTTTAACCCAGTTTAATTTAACTCAACTATTGCTTAAAGCTGCAGTCCGTAACTTTTTTTTGTGTTCATTATTTACAAAATTTATATAATAACTGAGTGCATCATGAATCCATTTTCCAAACCATGTTTTTGGCTTATTCGGAATCACTACAGTACAACTGCAATACTTTTATATATATATATATATATATATATATATATATGTGTGTGTTGGACCACAAAACCAGTCTTAAGTAGCATGGGTATATTTGTAGCAATAGCCAACAATACATTGTATGGGTCCAAAATATTGCTTTTTGTATGCCAAAAATTATTTGGAGTAAAGTAAAGATCATGTTCCATGAAGATATTTTGTCAATTTCCTACTGTAAATTTATCAAAACTTAATTTTTGATTAGTAATATGCATTGACAAATTTAAAGGGAGTTTCTGAATATTTTGAATTTTGCACCCTCAGATTCTTGGATCTTGGCCAAATATTGTCCTATCAAACCATGCATCAGTGGAAAGATTATTTATTCAGCTTTCAGATGATGTATAAATCTCAATTTCAAAAATTGACCCTTATGACTGGTTTTGTAGTCCAGGGTCACATTTGGACTATTTTAGACTGGTTGTGGAAGGTGCCGCTGCGGAGTAGCCCAGTATCTGCGTGAGTCGTCATAGACATAAACAGAGAGAAGTAGTTCCAGCTACAATGTTCTTCTGCGAGACGCATACAGGTCTATTTATTAACCACTCGAGCGCCAAAAGTTGTGTACTGCAGCTTTAAAAATGACTATATTTAGTGCTTAATACAAATCCAAAATAGGTTGGAAATAACCATTAATAAATTAAATAAATAATAATTAAATAAGAAACATGTTCACCATTCAATAAACGTTCACCTTTTGCTTATTGCTGATGCCTCTAGTAATTATGTGTCTGGATTTTAATTTACAACCTATTTTGGGTTCATTTTAAGCCAGCCATATAGTAATTTTTAAATAGTTGAGTTAAATAAAACTACCCTTAAGGTTGGGTTAAACATTTAACCTAACCGCTGGGGCAAAACAACCCATTTGCTAGGTTTGTCCATATTTCACCCAGCATTTTTAAACTATGCAACAGTAGTACAGCAGATTGATTTAACAATGATTAAAAAAAATAAAATAAAAAAACATTAACATTCTCAAATGAAGACGGATTGATTCAGGCACACAGTTTTCATGCAAAATCAAACATTTAATTGATGTAAAAGTGAACGTGTTGTTTTTTTAGTTCTCATACTACATATCACATTCCACCTGATGAATATGAAAAAGATTAATGAGCATATAATAATATTCTCTGCATGGAAAGGCATTACAAAAATGCATAACCTAACCAACATATCCATTCTACTATACTCCAGACTGACATTTACCCCTCTCTGGGCTCTCGTTTGATTCTCCTGTCGACTTGGAATGCAAACAGACATTCATCATCCGACTGCGTGTTCCGCTAACCCCCATGCTATGTGTCTTATTGAGGGAAGAGAACTTCTTTTTGTTTTCACTTCCTTTCTCCTGTGGACAAGACTTGATTCTTTCAGCATCCCATTACTCTCATTGGTGAGGTTTACTCTGTTGGGATAAGTCGGCTGGTCAAATGATGCGTTTAATTGCAGAATTTTCTACAGGCTTCCATAATACAGCGTACAAAAGGAAGAGATGAGTCTGAGAAGGCCAAAGGTCAGCTGTTGTGTTAAAGGGAAATATTTTGTGATAGAAACTCACAGGATGTGATTCAGTCGAGCTGGCACTAGATCACTCTTCTGTTTCATTTTTTTCTGCTTTCTCAAGGCTTCCGTAATTAAAATCAAGGGTGAATAATCCTGCAGGTCTCTGATGACCCTGGGCCTCTTTTCTAAAGTTTTATTAAAATGATCTGCTTTGCTTGGAAAGTTAATGAACTCTTCTGTTTCCCTGAGATTTGAGACAGAGGCCATGGAGGATTTCTCAGGCACTTGGAATTAGGGTCAACAAACCAAATGGAATTCACTAATGGTTCAGGGAAATGTTTAAACTATAATAGCCAGAATTAGTAATAAACCTTTCGAAATATTCATGTACTACTATGAAAGATGTATTAATGGATAAAATATGAAAAATGAGGGAGTAAAATCAATTCTGGATTAAAAATGCATCATTGTGAACCACAGCCTAATTTTTCTAACTCATATACGTCATTGTAAGGGAGATTTGCTGCAATTCTTCCAAGCTTTTTGATTTAATTAAAAGTTCCTAGTGCCGAATGTTTGCTGTTGCTTTCATCTGCCTGCCTGCTGTTGTCCGTCTCTATACATTTCTCACTGCTTTCGTTCTTTCGCAACAGTCATCCACATTGTTCTGTTCTTGATCAAGTCGTTTATCTTCAGGTTCAACTGCCTCATCAGACTTGTGTGTTATTTTATGCTAGGAACATTTATCAGCTCTGCTAGCATCATCACAATAGGCACAAGCTCAATATTTTTTTTTGAGTATTTAAATATTTTATTTGCTTGGATACTTATGTCAGTTCGCTTAGGGTCTTCTACATTACACACTCTTGAGGTTTAAATACAGGAAAACACTGGCACTTCTCAAATGAGAGGGAGACCTCCTGTTAATCTCAGCTGACTACCTCAAATCGAATGTTGCTTCATTTTAAATAGTTCTGAAAACACATTTCATCATGATTTACAAAATCTGTAACTTAAACAAGACATTTTGTTCGATTTAATCCTGAAATGTCCCAGAGTTAGAGCCCCTAATGTAATTACAATCAAACACTGTCCAAGTTATACAGCTGTATTAGGTTACATCAAAACAGATGTACAAAAAAGCAAGTGTGGTAATTATAGAAAGGTGACAAATGATGTGAAGCATGATATTTAATCCCCGCCAAAGAAAACATTTTCACAGGCTAAATATGCAATGTATTGGCAGCTAATGAAAATAGGTGCAAATATGTTGTAATATAAGGCACCTAACTCCCCACATGCTCATTAATTTAATGTGTTCACCACATAGTTTCTCTTTTTCTTTTGACAAGTTTTCACACTCTTAATCAGAGCAATGAAATAGTGGCAACTATATACTATAACAATTTACTTCAGAAAAAAACACTTACAGTATGTGCTGCTTTCCTAAGAAGCTTCAAATCACTCCTTGGTTAGTGTTCAGTGGCTCCTACGCAACTAATTTATGTGGACTTATATAAACAAATTTTAATGTTTTCATATATCTAGAAATGTACTATATACAGTTGAGGTCAAAAGTTTACACCCCCTTTCAGAATCATTAAAAATGTTAATTATTTTAACAAAATAACAGGGATCATACAAAATGTTATGTTATTGTTTATTTAGTGCTGACCTAAATAAGATATTTCACATAAAAGATCTTTACATATAGCTCACAAGAGAAAATAATAGATGAATTTATAAAAATGACCCGGTTCAAAAGTTTACATCCCTTTGATTCTTAATACTGTGTTGTTACCTGAATGATCCACAGCTGTGTCAATTTTTTTTTTTTTTTTTTTTTTTTTTTTTGTGATAGTTGTTTACGAGTTAAACAGTTAAACTGCCTGCCGTTCTTCAAACAACTATTACAGAAGGTTCAAATGCTCACTGATGCTCCAGAATTTTTTGAACAGAATGCAGATGTATGAAGCCTACACTTGTGTGTACATTTTTCTAATTTTGCCTAAATATCATAATTTTTTTCATTTAGTAAAGCCCTTCAGAGGCTACAGAAGATATTTACATGTTTCCCAGAAGAGTAAATAAGTTACATTTACCGTGATCTTCAAATTCCAAAAGTTTTCACCCCTTGGCTCCTAATGCATCATGTTTTCTTCTGAAGCAGTGAGTGTTTGAACCTTCTGTAATAGTTGCATATGAGTCCCTCAATTGTCCTCAGTGTGAAAAGACAGATCATAATCATACAGTCACAATCATACAGGAAAGGGGTTAAATGCACAAAAATGCTGGAAAACCAACAAATTTGTGGGACCTGAAGGAATGTTTTTTTTTGAAGAACAGTAGGCAGTTTAACTGGACAAACAAGGGACTCATGAACAACTTCTAAACATCACTAAACAAAAACAAAACAAAAAACAAAATAAAACAAAAAAAACAGTGACAACAGTATTAAGAATCAAGTGTATGTAAAATTTTGAACCAGGTCATTTTTAGAAATTCAACTATTACTTTCTCTTGTGGCCTATACGTAAACATCTATTATGTAAAATATCTATATTTTAATACTCAGAATTCATGCATTTGTTGGCTGAACATAACATTTAAAATGTACATAAATGTGATTTGGTTAATTTAAGTGTTATGTTAAAGGGACAGTTCAAAACATTTTCATTTCATTTAAATAACATTTACTCACCATCATGCCATTTCAAACCTGTATGACGTTATTTCTGATGTGGAAAAGAAAAGAAGGTATTTTAAAGAATGTTGGTAACAATACTGTAGATTTCCAGTCTAAGGAAAAAAAGGGGAAAAAACCTGAGATGTTTCTCAAAATATCTTCCCTTTATGTGTATCTTTTATCGTGATAATGAAATTGTTTTATACCCACAAATGACTGGGTAGAACCACCCTAGGTGAACTGAACTAAATAAAAATGTCAAACGTCCCATTTATTTTATCTTTACTGTAAAGTCATTTATCAAAATACATTTGTTCCAATGGTCAGCTGGAAAATTCCTTTAAAAAGTCCTAGAGAATAATGCTGATTCTGCCACACTTTGTATTAGGTTAGAGCTTCGAATGAAACTTCAGCCCTCTCATTTGTGGCTCCAGCCTTCATAAACCACACTTTAAACACACAAAGTGAAGGCAGCTTTGCTTTGCAAGGTGCATCTTGTTCCTCTCTTTGCTTCATTCAGTTGTTTGCTTCGTAAGTTTCATTTATTCTGCTTAGGAAACATTTGCTTCATCATTTCTCCTGCCCACTGAAGTGAGTGACTCCTTTGAAGATTTGATTTGTTAAATGAGCCATTTTGTTTTAATAGGGCAAACCACACTCAGATCAGTGGCACTCTGCAAACCGTCAGCCACACCGGACTGTAGTCACCCCATTGGGTGGGCGGATCCCAGGCAGCAAAATGTAAGCCAGTCAATCAAATTGTGCCTTCAGTGTGTGGTTGCCATGGGTTTATATACAAATAGACAAAATAAAAGGCTCATTTTCTCCCCTTCCTCATTAAGGTTCTGGGAAAAGCTAAGAAAGTTAGTACTGAGTGCGCTAGTAGAGATTATGTTTGCGGTGAGTGCTGTGTAACATTTGTGGTCACTCACACGTTGTCACAAAAATGTACTATTATTAACCACAAATAACCTCTTCTGTTGGGGATTTGAAAATATTGTTTTACATTACCTCACTTTTCTCATTAGATTTCCTAAAAAACTACTACTTTTGTGGCTGGATTCAATTAGATGAGAATGTAGCGCATAAAAATGACAACTTGGCACAACGTTTGTTGACAAAAAGCCGTTGTGGTGTTTGGAGTGACATTCATAATTTCATCAAATGATTATGCTAATGCTCGCTATGCCAAAAAAAAAACAACATATATATTTGTCTCAAAATATCCAAATATGAATTTAAGCAAAAACAGACACTCAAAAGATATCAGAAAAAATCTCAATGGTTCTTAGAGTGAAGTTGCTCTCATTTTCTCTTTCCTTTATTAGCTTCAGACATTTTTGTGGGCTAGCGCAGAAACTAAGCACTACAATACTGAGCCTGGGCTGAGCTGGCCGTCCTCCAACAACACACAAATTACCCCACCGACTCTCAACATGATGTTTTTAATGGAGGAGAGGAGCTTAGACTTCAAACAGCAGCTTTATGGTAAAATATTGGCAGGGATCTAAACTTCTCACATTGTGCAATCTGCTCTAGTAAAGCTGCCGCGTGCAGATCGCTTTCAAATGGATTAAATGTTCTCATCGAGCACTTAATTTTCAGTGTTTAAGCTTTAGTTTTCTTCTATAAATGTACATCTATATGATGCTCCAAAAATGACAAAAAACACCATGAAAAAGAAAGTTGTACAGGTTTGAAATGACGTGAGGATGAGTAAGTAATGCCAAAAATGTAAATGGTTTCTTAAAAGTTGTCTGTGAAATCAGAGAGAGAGAGAAAAAAAATCCCCTTCAGGTTTTTATATAAATAAATTCTCAGCTTGGTAGTTCTGAACCAGGGACATGGCAGTGTTGAGAGTGAGTGGATGAGAGGAAACAGTAGATTCATATCTACTCCAGGAATCTGGTGTAGTACCACCACTTCACTGCTAAGTGGACAACCACTTAAACGCTCTCCAGACAGGTTCTTATCAGACAGCAGAAGCTAAAATGTTTGAGAGACATACACCTGCACCCCATGTGTTTTACGTTGATTTACTAGTTGGCTCAGTGATGATTTGGACAGTTGTTGGGCAGATGCCATTTTCTGCAAGAGAATCCTTCTCTTTAAAGTACCTGCACTGCAACCATTTTTTAATAAAACAATAAGGCTTAAGTGCAACTGAAGGAGAAGTTCACTTCCAGAACAAAAAATTACAGATAATTTACTCACCCCTTTGTCGCCCTAGATGTTCATGTCTTTCTTTCTTCAGTCATGTTTTTTGAGGAAAACATTTCAGGATTTCTCTCCATATAATGGACTTCTATGGTGCCCCTGAGTTTGAACTTCCAAAATACAGTTTAAATGCAGCTTCAAAGGGATCTAAGGAATCTAGCTCTGCGTGAACTCTGTGTATTCCGGTATCCCTAATGACAATTAGGATATGTTAAAAAAACTCCCATCTCATTTTCTTCTCCAACTACATCGCTGTTTTACCTTTTTTTGTCATGGACGTTTGATCTTCTTTGCATGTTCACTTTGTAAACACTGGTTTGGTACTTCTACAGCGATGTAGGACGATTTTGAAGTTGGAGAAGAAAATGAGATGGGAGTTCTTCAACATAGTGTCTTGAACCAGAATACAGAGAGTTCATGCAGAGCTAGACAAGACAAGCATTTGAGGTTAAAAAGTATAGAAACTAGCATGTTTTTTGGAAAATAACTGATTACTTCACTAGATATGAAACTTCTTCCTTGGTTGGGATTGTTTAGACCCCTTTGAAGCTGCATTTAAACTGCATTTTGGAAGTTTAAACTCGGGACACCATAAAAGTCCACTATATGGAGAGAAATCCTGAAATGTTTTCCTCAAAAAACTATTCTTTACAACTGAAGAAAGAAAGACATGAACATCTTGGATGACAAGGGAATGAGTAAATTATCTGTACAATTTTTGTTCTGGAAGTGAACTAATCCTTTAATGTTTATGCACTGTAAAAAGTGAGTTGACTTAATTAAAAAAAAATGGCTTGCCTTAAAATGATTAAATAAATAATAATTAAAAAAAATAAGTTAAGTGAATTGTCAAGTTCAGTTAACTTGTTTTTTTTTATTATTATTATTTGCTTAATTTTAAGGCAATGGGTTTCCTCAATTTTAAGTTAAGTCAACGTCACTTTTTAGAATTTGGTAATCACTGTTATTCTAAAAAAAAAAAAAAAAAAAGCTAGAATATTGCTGGAGAACTGCTGCAACAGAATCAATGAGTCATGAGTATTAATATCCTTCAATTAATGATCTGGTCACAACGGCTCATAAATATTTCAGCAGAAACCTCACCATTTAAGAATCTTGATCATCAATTTCCACGAAGACAGAAAACCATTTCTGGAAATGACCTATGGTGTGAAACTTTTTCATTTATTAGGAATTAGTCAGCTGAGCTGTTTATTGAAACTTTAGGGTGTTTTACTGCACATTTGATGAGAGACAAAGCGTGGCCGCTTTCATAATGACAACTCCAAAGACAAGACATAAACTTGGCTTTCACAATGAGAGTGACAAGCGACAAGAGACAGACATCTAGGGAGTGGCTGTTTCTCTGCACCATTCCAATCTTGGGACTGGGACTTCACTTTACTGCTCTTAGCACAGGCTTAAAAGAAATAAAGTTGAAGCACAACTCTCTGTGCTTCATTAGTCATACAAATATATGAGCCAATTTACTCATTTAATGTGTTAAACATTTGACAGCGTATCACTTCTGCAGAGCTGGTGGGGGAAATATTGAGTAAATGGCATTGGACTCTTTGCAAAATGACTTTAATGTAACCACCCATGGTGGAAATTTAAGAAAACTGACTTGAAAGGAGTTTTGACACAAAGGCAATACAATCAGTTCACAAGCTTTAAGAAGTGGAGAGAGACGCTGAGCCATATGTTCGAGAAAGACCTCCCAAGAGGAAGGAAATGTGACAGACATTATTGGCACAAGCACAATGTTCCGATGAAAAAAAGAAAGCATGTGTTATGGAAACATATTGTATGGAAATGTGTTTATTATTAGATATTATTGCCAATTTGAATGTAAATTGTTATACTGTTGTCCCAAAATATGTTTAGACATTTCACAAACTTTAAAAATGTATAACAGTAGTATTGTAAAGGAATCCTTTAATGCAAAATATTTAACAAAAAAGTTAATAATATATATTTATCTACTACAATGAATTTGTAAAAGATTAGATTTTCTCCATATAGTGGACTTCAATGGTGCCCAACAAGTTAAAAGTTCTAAACTGCAGTTTCAGTGCAGCTTCAAAGGGCTCTACACAATCCCAGCTGAGAAATAAGGGTCTTATCTAGCAAAATGACTGGTCATTTTCTTAAACAAAAAATGTACAATCTATATACTTTTTAACCACAAATGCTCGTCTTGCACTAGCTTAACCTCACGCATTACGTAATCACATAATCATATTTTTAGAAAAAAAACGTCCTTGGCTGGTATCGTGTAGAGCCCTTTGAAGCTACACTGAAACTGCAATTTGGACCTTCACCTCCAGTGTTGCCAAAGATTTTGCGCGGAATAGCATGGCAATTGGGTGGGTTTTGTTGCGAAGACCTGGCAACCCTGTTCATCTCATTTCGACTGAAGAAAGAAAGACATGAACATCTTGGACGACATATAATTGATGAGTAAATTTATTCTGGAAATTAACTAATCCTTTAAGAGTGACTTGAGTTTTCAAAATTTTTTTGATTTTTTCTTGTTTTATTGGCCACATATTTGCTGTTTAGAGAGACTTTACCTTGAAGTGCCCTGTCATTCTCAATCCACTCCTTAAGTTTTGTGTTGAATTTGTATGTGTGTGCATGCTCTTTTCACACGACACACGCTTTAGAGACTGGTCACCACTTTCACAAAACACACACTGTGTTTTTCAACTGCTTCACCAATCTTCACCCTCTTATTTCCCCAGACTTGGGCCCTTAAAGCTACTTTTATTGTTTATCTGTGCTTTTTGTATGTATGTACCGTTTGTATGTGCGTTTCCCCACACGTGTGTTCTTTTATCTCTTTTCTTCTGTTCCTCACAGCCTGTGATTGCCATCCTGTGGGGGCCGCGGGCAAAACCTGTAACCAAACCACAGGCCAATGCCCCTGTAAAGACGGTGTGACGGGTATCACATGCAACCGTTGTGCTAAAGGCTACCAGCAGAGCCGATCACCCATTGCCCCATGCATAAGTATGTGGATCACTCAATGTCAAGATCTCTTTTTTTACCACCTCAATCCCCAATGAGCCATAATGCACTTACCATTGTTTTTGTCCATGGAATGCATTGAAATACTAAGCTGAAACTTCATGAAAATTGCATCTATGAACAGCCACGGTGGAAAGAATTTGAAACCATGTCTTGTTAAGGTCATTCCACAGGATTATCACCTGCCATTAAATTCTGTTTTATTTACTTCAAGAACAAAATCAGTGAAATAATGATATTCAATAATGACATCACAGTTTAAAAGTATCTTCACTGCATTATAATAAATGAAGCAATTTAAAATCAAATCAAACTGTTTAATTGGTGCTTTTGTCGATAAAAAAATGCTTGGATACCAAACAAAGCATTTGGGGGAAAAAAAGAAAGAAGAATACCTCTGGAGAAATTGTTGGCAGGGAGTTTAGTGGAATACATTCAACTTTTTGGAATCTTATATCTTTGATTTTTCTGGTAAAGTCACAAGCACTGATGTGTGAAACTTGGAAAGGTGGACACTCCGGTAATTGAACTGAAAATATTTAGTTTCTCTCATAATTGTGAAATAATCTGTTTTTATTTTAATAGTCCATATAAATTTAAGCAGTATCTAAATCCGTGCCAAGCTCAGTTTAACACGAGGAAGTCTTGGCTACAAATACTATTATGTCCTCGTATTCTGAAGACCATAAATCAATAGGATTCAAATATTTATAACAGGCTTGTACTGTAATTCAATCTGGCATTAAACTCGTTCCCATGTTCACCAAGCAAAGACCAAGATGTGTAGTGCTGATATAGGAAATAGGACCACCACAGAAAATCCGTATCATTGTACAGTGCCCATAATCTTTCCAAAACGCCAACAGCAAAATTTACTTTCCTTGGTAGTTCTTTATTAGACTATACTTTAAACCACTCAATATGGTATGTGTGTGTTTTTGTCCAAAGCCTTATTAATTAAATACTGTGTTATGCCATCCAAAACGAGTAACAATGCAGATTAATATCATTATTTAAGCCTTGTTTACTGGCCAAAGCACCATAAAAACATCATATTTTGGCTCTGTACCATTATTTCTTAAGGTCATAGTTCAACAAGAGCTATAAAAACATTTCTGAACCCCACCAGATGATGAAATCAGAAGACTTGATTCTTTCTTCCTTCAAATGGCTCTTTTTTGCATGTTTTTGCACAAGCTCCACTGAGCACATGAGCACTCTTTTAAATTCTTCGTATTTCTCTTAGTTCGCTCGAGCTGTTTCTATCCTCCTCTTTGTTTTGTCCTCATGGTAGTAACTGCTTTTCTTCTTGTATACTTATGTTCCAATAAAGCAAAAGACTATTCTTATTTTTTACCACTTTTATGAATTACATCACTTTGTTGAAAAGGTCTTTGTCACGCATGGCTTTACTGAGTGTAAACTTCCCTCCATTAATGAAAAGGCCATGGAAGGAAGAATTAAAGAAAGAATCAAGTCTTGGACATGTATCTCAATGTTTTTCATAACAGCAAAAGAGGGATATAGATGGAGCAAAATTTATGCCCTTCTGTATGTAAAACCAATGTTACACCATCAGAGTTTAAATGGTTCAAAAACATAATGTCAGTCAAATTATAGTTTAATTTGAATTAGATTTAATATCCATTATTTTATGTTATGTTAACTTATTTTGCTAACTATGCTCTCTTTTTTGAAACAGAAATTCCCATTGCTCCACCAACCACCACTGCAAGCAGCACAGAGGAACCTTCAGGTTAGTTATGCTAACTGGTCTTAGCTTCATATGTGACCATGGACCACAAAACCAGTCATAAGGGTCAATTTTTTGAAATTGAGATTTATGTATCATTTGAAACTGAATAAATAAGCTTTCCACTGATGTATGGTTTGTTAGGATATGACAATGTTTGGTCAAGACAAATCTAGAATCTAGAATTTACAAAATATCTTCATGGAACATGATCTTTACTTAATATTCTAATGATTTTTGCCATAAAATGTATTGTTGGCTATTTCTACAAATATACGTGTGCGACTTATGACTGGTTTTGTGGTCCAGGGCCACATATGAGAAGAATATTGCTTAAGTAAGAATAAATCAGATGTTATAAATCTTATACTATTCAAAAATGCTAGTGGATTCATACTTATTTTGGTTTGTATAGTTTCTTTTTGAATAGCGACTGGATAAGTGCGAGGACTGAGAACATAATGCGGCACTTTTGAGGGCTTATTTTTGTTGATTTGCTAATCTTAAAGATTTTCTTATTTTTGAGCGTGAAGTGGGATTTGATTCACCCTAACCCATTATGGAAGAGAAACTGATGAAATTTTAAGGGGAATCTATTTTTACAGTTACATCCCTTGACATGTTCGTTCTTGCCGCAGATGTTTTATAAACCCTTCTAAAAGTAAGCAGTACGTCAGACTTAACTTCCATGCCTGCCAAATGATTTCATTCAGCATCAGACAGTAAAACACTGTCCGCAAATATACAAACGCTTCCCTAAAATTTCTTGCAATTACAGACTAAGTGTCTCCTGATCAGATGTTTAATTTCCCAAGTTTTCTTCCCTGAGCCGTCACTTCCCTTCAACATGGAGAGTGAACATGCTTTAGTTAGCCCGTATGGAAAAGTTTTTGTTGAAGAAATATTCGTCATTCTCACGGACAGAGGAATTCTAGCGTGCAAAAAATCTTTGCAGCTGTTGGTTGATCGTCGCGGACCTCTAATGCTTTACTGACAGATAAGATTGACAGCAGAGCTGCTGGTATTCTCTCTCTCGTGGACCTCATTTCATTCTTCGCTGGGATATTTTCTCTGCCCCCACATTTTTCTTCTACCGTCTTTTATTCTCTCTACATTTCTTCCGTCTTTGTCCTAAAATACCGACTCACTCTCTCTAGCCCATCTGAAACCAATTCTGTGTTTCATGACTGGTAGTTTGGCTCTTGCCAAATGTCAGAACTGCATTGTGAAAACTGACTTTCTTTAATGGACTATCAATGATTCGAGATAGAGGGTGTTATGAACCATGCAAAATAAACAAATAGGCAAAGCCGAGGGAAAAGGTCAACCCATTTACCACAATGTGTTTCCATTTGTCATGGCCTGACCCTAAAGCATATGGCAGCACATGTGTAAAACTAAGAAATGCGGGATAGTTGCATTGCGCTCGTCGTAGTATTTTTGTAAAAAATAAAAAGTTAAAGCAGAGCTGAAAAAAAAACAACAAAAAAAACAACACTCTATATAATTTGTCTACATTTTATATTAAAAAGACTAACTACAGGGTGGGCCATTTATATGGATACACCTTAATAAAATGGGAATGGTTGGTGATATTAACGTCCTGTTTGTGGCACATTATAAGTGGTCAGCAACTTGTAAATAACTCATGAAAGAATAAAGTTATGTTAAAACCAAGCACACCATTGTTTTTCTTGTGAAATTCCCAATAAGTTCGATGTGTGATGTATCCATATAAATGGCCCACCCTGTATATTATGAATTATTATTTTTTATTTATTAGTTTTTTTTTGTCACCGTCGTTTATCTTATATAAATACTGGTACAATGGTACAATTTTTTTAATTACTAAAATGCAGGATAGAAAATAAAGAGTGCTGAACATTTATTAAAAAAAACACTATAATTTGTTTATATGTAATATTAATAGAAAACTATTTTATTTTATTTATTTTTTTATTTTATTTATTTTTCACCACCATTTGTCACATTTTAGCCATTTCTTTTCTACGGAAATACTAATATGATGCAGCTATTATATGTTTTGATTGTTTCTTTGTTGTTGTTTTTTTCTTTTATGATTAACATTTGAATTAATTTTAGTTCAAAGTTTAGATCAAACAAAGGCAAACTTAATTAAATTTAACTAAAATTACTAAAATGCAAGCTGCATTTTGCTTGTCTTAGTGTTTCTGTTGAAAGAAAGACTGCTAAACTAATTTATTTTATTTTATTTTATTTTATTATTTGTCACCACCATTTGTCACATTTTAGCCATTTATTTTCTACGGAAATACTAATTTCAGCTATTATGTTTTTTGATTGTTTCTTTCTTTCTTTGATCAACATTTGAATTCATTTCTAGTTTAGTTCAAAGTTTAGATTAAACAATAAAGACGAAATTAATTAAATGGTCAGAAAATCTACTAATTACTAAAATTACTAAAATGCAAGATAGCTTTTTTAGTGTTTTTGTAGAAAAGAAAGAATGCTGAACAATTGCTAAAAACCTCTAGAATTTATCTATTTATTTAATATAATACATCATATTAAAATAAAATTAATTTTTATTTTATTACATTTTAGCCATTTCTTTTCTACGGAAATACTAATACAATGCAGCTATTATGTTTTTTGATCTTTTTTTTTATGATTAAAATTTAAATTAATTTCCACAGTTTAGTTCAAACAATAAAGGTGAAATTAATTAAATGGTCAGAAAATGTATGAAATACACCCTTTCTAATCACTCAATGCAATACGTTTGACCAGTTATGTTTCCAAATCAACATATTTTTAAAAACGCAATTTATTAGCAAAGATGGCGTGACCTTTAATCCATTCAGTGGGGGCACCACTGATTTTGAGCCCTTAAAACGCTCGACCCATCTGGTTTTGAGAGCAACCCCTCCATGAAGAGTGCAGCATTCCAAATCAAGCTGATGGAGAGGTGGAGCACAGGACAGACATATTTGAGTGCCCCCATCAAAATGGACGCTCCAGACCACCCACACATCCTGCTATGGGACCGCATACATTATACCTTCACTCCGGCCCAAAGCTCACCTCAGGATAGCGCAATACGGCAGAAAAATATGACCTCATCCAATAGATGATTGCAAACAGATGTTCTTATCAGGGCACCTCCACCCTTCTTTTTAGCAGTTGCCCACGCAGAGTGAGAAAGACTGCGATTTAGAGAGAAACAGAGAGAACCTGTATGTTCTTGTACAGACGGGTGGGGCAGGCAGCTGTGTAGCAGGTGTCTATGAGAATGAAATAGGGGAACGGTTGGAGGACAGAGGAAAAGTTGAGAGAAGAGAGGAGAAAAAGGATATTAATATGTCTTCAGCACTGCCACACGGAGGGGAGGAATGCATTGCGAATACCTCTGATTGCTCAGCTCAGACAAAACACATATTGTGTGGCGAGGTCATGCATGGTGTGAGTCACCACTCCCAAGACCCCTGCATAATCCCACAAACACACATTCCTCTATGACTGACAGAGATGTCTCTACAAACCTGCATTAGCAGATCAGCGCCTGAAGTTTTTCTAGTTACCAAAACTGACAAGGTGGTTATCATTATATGCATTCATTTTGTAGATGTTCAGTTTTACTGTGGGGGACTACTTAAAAAAAATCTTAAATAATGGTAATATTTTACATAATAAGGATCGGTCAGTACTTACCCTCATATTGTTTCAAATGCATAGGATGCTTTCCTCTTTCAAACAAAAAGTTTGGCTGCTATTTTCAGTATAATAAAAGTGATTGGGACCTGGAACTGTCAAGCTCCAAAATGACTAAAAGCACTATAAAACTATAAAAAATTAATCCATATGACTAAGTGCATTATAATAGATTTTTTTGTAAATGGTTTTGCATGAGAAACAAACTGAAATTTATCACTGAAATCAAATTTTATTCATTGGCAACTGGTAAAAATTTTCAGTCACACATTTTAAGGCTATTAAGAAACCATTAACTATGTCTCTTGTCTCAATAAACTACTAATCTTCTGCCTTTTATTAAATAGTGAGGTAGTTGTTAAGATTAGGGATGTAAAATATGGTTATGTGAAATATGTGCTTTATAAGTTTTAATAAACAGCCAATATGTTAATAGGTATGCTAATACGCAACTAGTTAATAGTGAGAATTTGTCCGTATACTACCAGTCAAAAGTTTTCGAACAGTAAGATAATAAATAACAGTAAGATGATTTAATGTTTTTTTAAGTCTCTTCTGCGCGCCAAGCCTGCATTTATTTGAGTACAGCAAAAACTGTTGTTTTTTTTTTTTTTAATATTTAGACTATTTAAAATAATTTTTTTCAATTTGGATATATTTTAAAATGTATTTTATTCCTGTGATTTCAAAGCTGAATTTTTAGCATCATTACTCCAGTCACATGACCACTCAGAAATCATTTTAATATTCTGATTTACTGCTCAGATAACATTTATTATTATTAATATTATTATTATTATGTTGAAAACAGCTGAGCAGAATTTTTTCAGGTTTCTTTGATGAATAGAACGTTCAGAAGAACAGCATTTATCTAAAATAGAAATAGAATCTTTTGTAACATTATAAATGTCTTTATCATTACTTTTGATCAATTTAAAGCATTTCTGCTAAATAAAAGTATTAATTTCTCATTTCTTTCCCATAAATAAATAAATGCACTGATGCAAGGTTTTGAATGGGATAGTGTAGAATGTTTTTAGATAAATGCTGATCTTTAGATCTTTCTAGTCATCAAAGAATCCTGAAAAAAGTACTCAACTCTTTTAAATTTTGATAATAATAATAAAAATGTTTAAAAAAATGTTCTAAGAATGTATAAGAATGTTTCTTGAATAGCAAATCAGCATATTAGAATGATTTCTGAAGGATCATGTGACACTGGAGACTGGAGTAATGATGCTGAAAATTTTGCTTTGATCACAGAAATAAATTAAATATAATATAATATAAAATATATAAGTACACATATTTCACAATATTGTTGCTTTTGCTATATTTTGGATCAAATAAAGGCAGACTTGGTGAGATGATAATTCTTAAAAAAACAAAAAAACAAAAAACAAAACAAAACAAAAAAAAAACATTAAAAATCTTACTGTTCAAAAACTGGTAGTGTCTAATATATGACAAGATATGGAATATATAGGCAAGTAATACAGATAACTTTTATCAAACTTTCATGTCACATTTTTTTTTTTTTTTTTTTATCATTTTGCCACTTGAGAGCTCCAGTTCCTATTCTAAATTCATTATATGGAACTGAGTGGCCAGGATATTCTTCCAAAGTGTACTTTTTGTATTCCAAAGATAAATATGCTACATTTTTTCTTGCTCATCACTAGGGCAATACTGTCTGTACCCTTTAACATGGATACTTATTAGGCTTCGGACCTTTTCTACCCCTGAAGGGTATATTAGTACCTTAAAGTGTAACTATAAGATGATACGATCACAAACAGACCCCAACAATGCTATTTTTCTTCTGACAGGTTTGGAATGACATGAGGGGGAGTAAACAATGACAGAATTTTCATTTTTGAGTGAACTATCCCTTTAACACCATCACCCTTGTAAGACCAAACGGTCCCATAGAATTCAACAAGGCTCCTTGTGATTATAAAAGGAACGAACAAAAAAGAGGAGTGAGAATTAGAGAGAGAAAGAGAGTGAATAGTGTTGAATTAGTGTCTCATCATGAATGCAAAGCTCTCGTCTAATTTAAAGCTGGCCTCTCCTCTCCCATTTCGCATTGTCAGATTTCAAGTGTTGGCGATGGTCCCCACACATCGCTGGGCTTCATTTACAGTAATGAAGTCGATTTCTACCCATTCTCTGCCCATTAGAGCCACGTTACCGTGACCAAAACAAACCCTGAATCAAAACTGCACGCGCTGTCTGGTCTGTTTCTTTAAACCATTGTCAGAATTCGGGAGACAGCTATTTTTCTCCCAAAGTCCTGAATGGAATGAAAGAAGGACAGAAAACGAGAAGGATATTTTGAGAGGTTGAGAGGGAAGGAGAGAAAGAGAGAGAGAGAGAGGGGAAAAAAAGAAGTTCCCTTTGGAATAGACCCAGCTTGCCCATTGAGTCCCTGCCCCAGTGGGAGCTTGGGGCTCTGGCTATAATCTAATTACATGCTTTATTTGCAGCAATTTGTTTCTCAATCAGTCTCATTCCGCACAGAGAAAGCCTTCCCCCTGTGCGCTCATTCACACCTCATTGTTACAGTTCCCAGATCTGTGACGCGCCCATGAATAGGATTGTCCGTTCCATCGGAGGTCCGACTGGAAACAGGCCTCAGGTCAGCTTTAGGCGCTCTTTGCTAACAACAGAGTACAGTGTCTGGCCGTCCTCAAGCGCAGGTTAGATTGTCAGTGTTAGATGTCAAGGCTTTTCAGAAGTGCTGAGTGAAGCTGAATAGCACAGACTCATTAGGCGAAAAGCTGTTCTCCGCCGAAATCTCCAGACCGACGACTTCCCTCGACATCTAGCGACGGAGAGAATTCGTCCACAAATGTTTCCCCACAGGGGTCCCCACAGTCAGCGTGTAACCGGTGCCCTCCACTCATTCTTCAGTGTCAAACAAGCCTCACATTCAAACTTACACGCAGCTTTCTTTTACTCACTGGCACCGCTATAACAGCGCCACCGGACGTGGTGCCAAAATCTCTCGCACACAGCTTTCGCTTGAAAAGACGGCAGGAAAAACATCCATTAAGGCGACACCGGCCTCTGTGGGAGCATCGTGACGGGACGGCAAGCTAACCCTACTTCCCCTAACTCGAGAGGGGGCACAATGAGTACATTTGTCCTTGCTGCGGGGGACGAGGTGTTTAAATAGGAATCTCAGGGTGCTCATCACCTCCTTAAAGGAGAGCTAATGAGAAATGATGGCTTTCAAAGGGAAGTATCGTGATGGCATTAAACAGGGTTATAGGAAAACAAAGCACTCGCTCTACGGTCTTCATTTAAATGGAAATGAAGCTGCCACACTACGGACTCTCAATTTCATTTCAGTTACAGTTTCTCTGCCATTTCCAATCTACAGTGTGCACGCTTTGACTCGCCCAACCCCACCTCGGAGTCCCTCGCGCAACCACTTCGGCGCGACTACTTTCACGGGCATTTTTTTCTGATTCCTTCGTTGCCCGGGCAACCTCATTCACACAGAGAGAATAGCGAGTCCAAAAGAAAGTAAAAGGCAGGCATGGAGCGAGGGTCGGCCGAAACAATGAAGTTTGTTCATATGCAGGCGAGCTGAAAGGTTTTTCTCTCCCCCTCCTCCGTCTTCTCATTCCATCCATCCACTAAAAGAAGGCCATGACAATGTGTGGGGCGTAAGGGGAACGGCAAGAGAAATCTTCTCTATTTAAACATCTGCACGCCCGAAGGAGGTGTTTTTTAATGAATTAATCGTGTCCGTCGTACAGCAACTGAGGCGCAGCTCGCTTTCGCTTTAATTATTTTTCTGCACGTCCCTCAATCTCAACCAAATCTCTTGGACTGAAACGCCACGTTTCTTCTTTATTTTTACACACGACAAGCTTTTTAAACACTTTATGCGCTGCTAATTTCCCCCCTGACCTCCCTTTGTGCTCGGACAACCCTTGCTCCCCCTTCGCTGCCACCTCCCTGAGCGCCGAACCAATAAATGCCAAAGGTTGAAATGGTCTTCAGGGGTTGCGGTGGGGGAGGGCGGCATTAGGACAGACGTACAGGGCGAGCTGACAGGACCGAGAGGGAGGAGTCGTGATTCGAAAAGCCCTAATCAGGCCCATCATGGCACTGACAGTGGAGACAAGGGTGAGAAATTAGCATGGAGCTGAAAAAAAAAAACGCTGGGTGGCACAATACGCTTGGCCTCAGAGGGCTCCCATCAGAGCAGGGGAGGGTCCAGACATCCAGAGAGCAGAACGAGAGGGACCTTTTGTCTCGTGCTTTTCTAAGGAGCAAAAGACACTTCGCTGAATGCCTCACAAGCCCTATTACAGCCTCACAATTAAACTGGGCAGATGGGTGTCACAACAGGCCAGGGCTTCAGGATAGATGTGTAGTTTGCAGATGACAATGTTCACTCTTTTACGTCTTTAATTGTGTTTTTCTGCCCTTTCTTTTTTCTTTTAACCTTCTAGACTGTGAATCTTACTGCAAGGCTTCCAAGGGCAAGCTGAAGATCAATATGAAGAAGTACTGCAAGAAAGATTACGGTGAGTGAGAACACCGTACCGCACTCCCACATTTATGCAGGTGGCTCAAATCCTTGCCCTCGACAACATCTTTATTCTTTATCCAAAGCCGAATTCCCTTGAGCCCCCTCAGTGTTGGTATATTGTAGTGATGGCTTACTTAGGGCTTTCAAGAAGAAAGTCAAAGGATCAAACAGGAGGAAAGGCCATCAGTGAGGGGTTTAGGGGAGGCTGCGTTGACGGACAGCCCAGCAGGTATTTGAGCCCAAAGCGGATCAAGCCATGGCAGTGTGACGGGCAGAAGGGACCGGGAGTGCTCACAGATATCCTCATTAGGGGAAGCGCATGTCCCTGTCCTGCATTCCTGGGGGCAGCAGGCCCTCTCTTGTCCATGAAAAGGAGCAGATGTGCAGCCCCTCTCCTACAGAGGTGGGGCCGTTTCATCAGTCAAGCGAGACCCCGTCGAACTTAAAGAGCTTAGCAGATTTAATAACAGCCAGAGCATTTTAACAGCTCTTTTGATTCATTTCAGTCAGCACAGGTCCATTTATTGAAGGTGAATAAAGCACAATATAGATGAGAGGGGTATAGGTATAACTGTAATATTTTTGAACATTAAGAAAATGGGTAATACTTCACAATAAGGTTCATTAGCTAACATTAGTTAACTCCATTACTTAACATGAAATAAGAATGAACAATATTACAGCATTTATTAATCTTAGGTAATATTAATGCATTAATATTTAGCATTTACTAATGATAATAATAAATGTTTTTTGAGCAGCAAATCAGAATATTAAAATGATATCTGATGCTAAAAATTCAGCTTTGACATCACATATCACATTTTAGAAAATATACAAAAAGAAAGCAGTTATTTTAAATAGTAAAAATATTTCAAACTTTGCTGGACAGGCTTGGTGAGCAGAAAAGACTTCTCTAAAAACATTCAAAATCTTACTGTTCAAAAACTTTTGCCTGATAGTGTAAATGGATGTATATTTATATGTTATGCAAATGGCCAAAAAGTTGTGTTTGTTAACATTAGTTAATGCACTATAATCTAACATGAACAAACAATGAATGAACAAATTGTGTAATAAAAGTATTGTTTATTGTTCGTTCATGCTAGTTAATACATTAACTAATGTTAACAAATGACACCTTATTGTAATGTGTTACCAGAACATTTTTCCTTGATCTTTGACATAATTATTGTATGGGTCAATGAAAATTAAGAATGTACACAAAAACTAAAGAAAAAACAAACACACACATTGACAAGAAATGAAATGTCTTAATTTTCATATGTTTTTTTCAAATTTTCGTCTTAATGTTTTAATATCATTTTCAAGAAAAGATTAAATGTCATGACTAAAATCATTCAAAATGTAATTTCACCATTCGGTAAAAATTATTTTTACACGTGTACACTCACATATGTGTGAGAAAAGTATATTTATAGTAAATATATTTTTCACATGTATCGTAGATTATTCATCAATAAATATGATTCTGTTTTGGGGAAATTGTAAACTTCACAAACTACTGAAACTGAACTAACCTTGCTATGTCATTACAAAAAAATCAGATATTTTAAGCGACTTATTGGCATTTTTTCTGTACGGTTCTGCATTTTGACAACATGATTTTTTTTTTGCATGCCAAAATTACACGTTGAACAGATTTTGGAGGATTTTTGTTATGTTACATTTTGTTACAACACATTTATAACAGAACTTCATTATGATATCAGGAAGTTGTATCACCCTGATGCTTTTTACTTTATGCTTCCTAAAATATCAAAATTAATTTGAATTCATTAAAAAAAACTACAGTGATTTATTCTAATCACTGTAGTTAACATGAAATAAGAATGAACAATACTTCTACAGCATTTATTAATCTTAGTTAATGTTAATTTCAACATTTACTAATACGTTATTAAAATCACTAGTTGTGTTTGTTAACATTAGTTAATGCACTGAGAACTAACATGAACAAAGAATGAACGACTGTATTTTTATTAACTAACATAAAGATGAACAAAAAGTGTAATAAAAGTATTGTTCATTGTTCGTTCATGTTAGTTAATGCATCAACTAATTTTAATACATTTATTGTACTGTGTTACCAGAAAATGTTTACCCTAAGACAAAAACATTTTTTCTTGATCCTCGACATAATTATTATATGGGTCAATGACAATTAAGAGTGTCCACAATTTAAAAAAAAAAAAAAAAAATGAAATATAATCTTTGTATTAATGTTGGTTTCATCTGGTTTTAATTTTGTTTTTATATAATTTTCAAGAAAGGATTAAATGGCATGACTAAAATCTATTTAAAAATGTTATCTAACCATATATATATATATAATATGTTTAAAAATATATAGTAGTCAACATTTGAAGTGGACCAAAAAAGTTCAAAGTTGTCCTAAGACAAAAACAGGTATTGTTTTAGGTTTTAGGACAACTTTGATGAAAGGTTTTGATCCACTTCAAATGCTGACTACTGTATATATCATTTATATGAGCCGGATACCATTATATTTAAACCACACAAAGTTCTTTTATACATAGTGGACCAGCTTTGTACTTCTAAAGATGGTATGTGATAAATATAACAATATTTAAAAAAAGATATGATTTGTTACATATAAGGAACTGTATAGCCTTCAGTAAGACTATATATTTGACCAAGGACCACAAAACCAGTCATAAGGGTCAATTTTTTTAAATTGAGATTTATACATCATCTGAAATTGATGTATATGAATATTTGGTTGAGATACAACTGTTTGAATATTTGTAATCCGAAGGTGCAAAAATCAAAATATTGAGAAAATCGCCTTTTTGTCCAAAAGACGTTCTTCAATAGCAATGCATATTACTAAACAAAAATTAAGTTTTTATATATTTAAAGTAGGAAATTTACAAAATATCTTCGTGGAACATGATCTTTACTTAATATCCTAATGATTTTTGGCATAAAAGAAAAATCAATCATTTTGACCTATACAATGTAGTTTTGACTATTGCTTCAGATATATCCATGTGACTTAAGACTGGTTTTGTGGTCCAGGGTCACATATATAAGTAAGTGTTTATGCTAAACAGACCTCTAAAAAAAAATAAAAAACTCTTACACTGAAGGTGAAAAACACAGGGAATCCCCGCAGAGTAGAGAGGAGGTCTGGCACACACTGGTATAGCTGGATGTTACGTGATGAATACTCAATGCCATCACCTCCTGCAGACCGGCTTTGCATGTTCTCCTTTCTACACTGCCATTACTCATTTAAGACTCATTTAAGAATTTATCCAGATAATATGATCTCCCGCTGACTTCAATTTACAGTTGTCCTCAGTTATGGAGAGCTGGCTAGCTCCCTCTTTACACAAAAATGAACAATCTAGGATAAACTCCCACATTCTGAGCATTAAACCTAATCCACTTTCCTTCTGCCTTCTTGAGCATCAGGGGGGCTTTATGCTACAGCAGCATGGGGGGAAATGGCTGGAAATGGCATTGAACTTGAAGATGGAGTCATCTAAAAGACTTATAGGGGAATCGGGCCCTTCGTGGCATGATATTTACAGCCTCATGCCTCACTGGCACAGTACCCATAAAACACCACAGGAATCCTGACCACAGCTGGGCCTCCACAGTGCTGTGACATGTTGCAATCACTGGATAAATGACTTCCACCTTTCCAAATGGTGACAGTGACATAAAGTTAAAGGTTTATGCATTCAGTTTCATTTGTGATGATTTTTTGGTTTAAGTAAAAAATAAAATAAAAATCTGTCATAATTCACAGTACACACCCTCATGCTGTTCCAAAAGTGTATGACTTTTATTCTTCTGTAGAACACAAAAGGTGAATTTCTGGAGAATATCCAGACAAGGTAATAAAGACTTAAACTCAAAAAATGATCAAACCTTATCTGTTAGTTAATTACTCCACCCCAAAATGAAAATTTTGCCATTAATCACTTACCCCCTTGTCGTTCCAAACCCGTTAAAGCTTCATTCGTCTTCGGAACACAATTTCAGATATTTTGCATGAAAACCGGAGGATTTTGACTGTCCCATTAACTGCCAGGTAAATGCCACTGTCAAGGTCCAGAAAAGTATGAAATTCACTGGTGTGAATCATTAAGGAAGTTTTATGAACGAATCATTCAGAACGGCTGTGTGAACTGCATTAAGTATTTTGTTAAAAAGATCAGACCCAAAAGAATGAGACTGGATACCGAGATTTTTAGTGAACCGCTTAAATTTCACTTACACAAAGCTATCGTATGGCATCCGAAGATTTGGAATATTATTAACAAATCATATGAACCACTTTAATGAACTCATTTACTTTTATTATATGGAAGAGAACTGCAAGAATATTCCTCAAAAATTCAAAGTCATACAGTTTTGAAACAACATGAAGGTGAGAATAATGACAGAATTTCCTTGTTTCTATTTTATTTTTCTGTCCTAATTCTAGCTTAATTTTAAGGAATTCACAGTTGAAACTAAAAGCAAACACAGACATTTTGTGATTTAACTTAATCAAAACACGTCTGAAGCATTTGGTTTGCTCTAATCTCCCTTTTTTAAAAGTTATTAATGAATTTTGCATATCCTGATACATATAAGACATTTGAACTCATTTCCAGTGGTCCAGGGTACAGTGATGTGCATACTCTGACACTAGCCTTAAAAATATTGAGTAAAGTATGTAAAGAGTGTAAATAGATATATCGATCATCAACTATTAGCCTGCATGAAACATCCTCAGTCTTAGCCAAGCGCAAAGCATTACGCAGACGAAATTAAATCTGCCTGTTTTGCTGGTCCTTTTTGTCAAAGTCACCTTACAGAGCACCTTGAAGGCTATTAATAATGAAAGGGGAACAGCATGAGTCTACAGGCAGTTTAAGCAGATTTTGAGGATTCACACTTGCAAGAAATCTCAAACTGCGGCGGGGTTTGAGTTACATGCTTTATTTGAAAGCACTTTAAACTGAAGGTTGACCTGCATTGCTGAGGCAAATGAGACGATACACACGACTTGATCAAAATCAGAGCCAGACTCCGAACCCGTGGCTGAACTATCATTTCAGTTGTGGCTGTAAATTTAGGCACAAGGGAGCAATGTATTGCAGTGTTTTTATGCCACTGTGTGTGTGTTTATTTATGCAACAAAGATTTTAGGATAAAACGTACATATGCAGTAGGCTCCAAAAGTCTAAGACCAAACATAAAATCTGTAATTTAAAATTGAATTTAAACCTGGAAATTAACAAAAGGGATTAAACATTAAAATACATCAGAAAATAGTTTAGACTTTTAGATCTATGCCGCAAATAAAGACCATTTACTAAGAAATTCTGAAGTTAATGCTTTTTTCAGTTCAACTTATCACTTAAACTGTGCTAATAAAACAATCTGTAATGGAAAAATTTGTATTCAATTAGAAAAATCTAAAATGTAAACATTTACACTAGGCCTCAATGTTTATAAACACTACCAGTTTTTGATTTTTAATGTTTTTAAGCTTTAATATCCTAGGACTTTTAATGTTTAGTCTCTTCTGCCTACCAAACCTGCATTTATTTGACCCAAAGTACAACAAAAACAGTAAAATTGTGAAATATTTTTACTATTTAAAATAACGGTTTTGTATTTAAATACATTTTAAAAAGTAATTTATTCCTGTGATCAAACCTAAATTTTAAGCATCATTATTCCAGTCTTCAGTGTCATATGATCCATCAGAAATCATTGTGATATGCTGATTTGAAGAATCAAAAAACATTTTTTTTCATTATTATCCAAATTTAAAACAGTTGAGTACATTTTTCAGGATTAATGAACAAAAAAAAAAAAAAAAAACCTAAGATCACCATTTAGCTGAAATAATAACATTTTGTAACATTTTACACTATACCATTCAAAAGCTTGTAGGCAGTATAATTTTATTTATTTATTGAGGAAAGAAATTATAGAAATTAATACTTTTATTTAGCAAGGATACTTTAAATTGATCAAAAGGGATGACAAAACATTTATAATGTTACAAAACATTTCTGTTTCCGATGCTATTCTTCTGAACTTTTTATTCATCAAATAAACCTGAAAAAGTTCTATTTAGTTGTTTTCAACATAATAACAATAATAACAATAATAATAATAATAATAATAATAATAAATGTTTTTTGAGAAGCGAATCAGAATATTCGAATGATTTCTTAAGGATCATGTGACTGAAGTAATGATGTTATAAATTTAGCTTCAAAATCACAGGAATAAATTACATTTTAAAATACATTCAAAAAGAAAGCATTTATTTTAAATAGTAATTTATAATAAAAAGCATTAAAAACTTTTGACTGGTAGTGTAAATGAATGTACATTTATATATGGTGTGCAAATGGCCAAATTTCAAGTTTAAACTTGTTTAACATTTTTCTTTTCCATTCACAGATTCATTTCAGTGGTCCTGCTATATGAAAAACAAAATTTAAAAAGAACAAATAAAATATTCCATGTAGTTTCCCAATTAATTTAGTCTAAAGTAGTTGTAAATGTTAATGTTTTTAAAAGCTTTAAATGTCTTTGTTTAAATAAAGTAATTTTAAACACAACAGAACACTGATAAAACTGCTTAAATGTAATGTCAAACATCTGTATTAACACTGGAAAAGCTGCTAATTCTGTTCTCTGTTTTCTGTTATTCTACCAGCTGTTCAGGTCCACATCCTAAAGGCAGACAAAGCTGGCGAATGGTGGAAGTTCACCGTCAACATAATCTCCGTCTACAAACAGGGTGAAAGCCGAATCCGCAGGGGAGATCAGTTTTTGTGGGTCAGAGCGAAGGACGTGGCTTGCAAGTGCCCGAAGATCAAGCCCGGCAAAAAGTACCTGCTGCTGGGCAACGACGAGGATTCCCCTGGACAAAGCGGAGTGGTGGCAGACAAGGGCAGTCTGGTCATTCAGTGGAGGGACACTTGGGCTCGAAGACTCCGGAAGTTTCAGCAGCGGGAGAAGAAAGGAAAATGCAAGAAAGCATAGTAAGGGGGAAAAGGAAAGGCTATCAAGAGCTGGACAGAGAAACAACAGACGAGGGGTGGATGAAAAAAAAAGATCATAAGGGAAAGAAAGAGATGAGAAAAAGAGGGACTAAACATCGCTGCTTTGAATAAAGGCATGAAGAGAATATTAACTTTTTTTTTTTTTTTTTTTTTTTTTTTATAAAATAGGAACATGTGTGAAGGAGTTCACGATGCAGTTTTCATTTCTTTCTTGTTTCCTTCAAGATTTGTTTGCTGTTTGCCAATTTTGCACCTGTGTTCAGCATAAAGAAAGGTATTTTATGTTAAATGGTTTTCAGATTCATTTCGGACGGTTTCAGTCTGGTTGAGAATCAGATTAAGCCATATTTAATGTTCTGAAACATCCTGGGGATTGAGGATTGACACATTAAAAACCTGAGAACCGTTTTTAGAGTAAAAAATATTTAAAGGAACAGTCCTTAAGCATGCCTCTTCATAACAAAAATTAAAACATGTTCATTAATGAGCTTTAGCATTTAAAAATTCATACGCTCTAACTTATGCATAATGCATAATGGCTTCTGAGATGCCAACATTTTGAAATTTCAAATTTTCGTTTTCGGTAGGGATTTTTTTAATGTGACAGATATCAAAACTAACTTTCTTCTTTAGCCAATTTAATTTTTTTTTTTCAAGGTCTGAAAAGCATTTTAAGAAGCATCACTTTGTAACAACAAGCATGAAAAACACAATTTTATGCATATGTTTGTGCATATTATTTTTAATTATTCATTCAATTATTGTTGCAGCCGTTTTCCATTGAATAGAAAATGAAAAGGTCTTGTACAGTGTAACATGTATATTTCAAAAAACACTACTAATTTTTGAAGACTGGTGCTGCTGGGTTTCACCCAGACTTTGTCCCAGCAAATGCACAACAAAAGGTTTCTGTTCAATGTATGTTTCCGATTGCCTTTTTATTGTCAGCGGCCCACGGTTTTACTAATTCAAAGATAAAAGAATAATCTAACAATTGCTGAAAATAAGCTTTGTACATTTAGTGCCCATTTTCGTCAACAGACACAAATATACTACATTTGGTAGCATTATAATTATTTTTTTTTTTTTTGTTCAAGTTCAATTTGTTTACAACGAGAAAAACAAATCTGTACTCAGAAAATAATTTAGGATCTATAAAAATGTAATAGCATGCTTGTACAAATCCTCAAATTATTAGCATGCATTTACAGTTATTTTTGAACTTGGAATAAAACCACCATGTATATTTTTGTATAAGACATGATGATTGAGATAGATGACTCGAAATACAAACATCATTTCTTGCTCCATTTGATGCTCTGATTCAATTGTTTATAGTCCAGACATGGATGACGACGTTCCTTTTGTTAAAACAGAACTTCAGTGTGACGAGTCCACTGTATAAACAGGCCTTTTTTGTAAGTCCTGAAAGTGTTGGTAGAACGGTGTGTATAGTTAGTATTTTTCCTTGTGTGTAAAACAGTATTTAGAAGTGTACGAATTACCTTTAACTAGTATTCATTAACTAGTATTTAGTTTTGTAAAGCAACAGCATCTCTCCTTAAACATTTCCATGTCATTTAGCGTCTGTGAACGTAGGAATGCATGTACAGTAATGTTTCACTACAATAGAGAATTCTCTTCACTGTGAGAAACGCTGCTCATACACACACACACTTTTATTCTGTTACTAATGAGACGGATGTTCTCTAAAGTACAGCTTTTCCACTGATCTTTGAGGATCTTGTAACGTTTGCTTGTGTGATCAGTCCTTCACAGATCGTTAAGAAAATAAACTGCAAGAACTGATCAGCATCAAATACCAAAAGAAAGAAAAAAAAGACGGATTTGATGAACGGTTTACGTGTGCAGTAATTATCACTCATTGATTATTTCTTGTAAATGTACACAATGTATGACATACAGATATTTATACATATGCTGTATTTACCGGTTACAAAACAATATTCGTAATACCACATGTAAATGTATTTTGTTTGGCACTCGGTATCTTAGTGCACACTCTTTTTTTATTTTAAGTATTCAAATGATGTAAATTTATGTTCGGTTTTTACTTTTCACAGCAGTGGATAGATGGCTCCTGTATTTGACATTACCAGCAGACCTTACATACATTGCTTCTTGTTCATATTATGAATTGTAAATTTAGCTGTGGCAAATACAAGACGTCTGCAATATTGTTTTACAATGCATACTAATATATTATGGTTATTATAAGAAAATATTTAATGACACAAGACATTGTGGATTTTTTTTTTATGTCTTTTTTTTCTCTCTTTCTCCTTTTTTTTTCATACAGTTTGTGGTTGTTTAGATGGTTGTGATTAAAATCCAGAGGGGAAGATAACTACTGAACACCAACCTGGTAGAACTACATTCAGCATTCATTTGGAATAAAATCTCAAAACATTACTAGTGTGCCTTTTCATTACTAGTGTCCCCTCCCCCCCCCCCCTCCCCTCATATAAACGTAGTTTAAAAAAGGTACTTAAGATGTATTTATTAAGAACTAATGTGACAAATGATCAGCACTAACACAATTGTAGGTTTTTACCAACAAAACAGCTGAGACCAGACTGTCCAGCTACATTTATTAGAATTTCTAACTCACATTTTCAGGCAAAAAACAATTTACAGAAAGATAAAATCATGTATTTAATTTTTTCTTTACTTACAAAATAGCATCTGAATTGTGGATAATGAGAGTGAAGTTAAGAGATAATACATTTTAATTATACTGTATATACATATATTTTGTATTGCTTTGTGACTCCCAGACCTTGTTTACAAGATGGATACGGATCATTTTCTTCACTGCCAAACAAAGAATTTAAATAGGTTTTCCCCCCTTGGAGCATCTCGAGCTCATGGTTATATTCATAATACTATTGAAACCTTTCAAAGCTCTTTTCTATTTTTCTTTCCATTCCGAATCCTACTTTGATCATTATCTGAGGAGCTAAGGATTTTAGTTCTTCATAGTGGTCCATTCCTTGGCTTTCACCCAGTCATGGGTTCCATTACTTTCATAAATGTAAAAGAGGACAGGAGAAAGGTTTAGAGATGTGTGTTTACATATACAGCCTGCTTGGAAGCTGTGAGTTTCTCTCGTTCACCTCAAAGACGGTTTTTCTAACAGTCTCTGCAGTCCGTACATGTGCCGCCTGCTCTTCGGACACATCCTCTTCATTAATTCTGCCAAACGGCCACGACAATGATAGCGATGAGGAGAAGAACAATCACCACCATCATCCCTGATTTAAAAACAAACAAACAAAACATCTAAATGAGCAAACAACTTCACGCTCTTTGAGGTAGATGGCCTAACAGTGTATAGTTGTGTGTGTGTGCGCATTTAAATTCATCATTTGCCATGCAAAAACACGGCTGATCTTTAGCACATGTGCATCCCCTTGAAGCCACACTGCAGAAACTTCATAAATCTGTTGTTTATATTCAGCAACTATGATCTGTTTTTCAGAAAGACGTAATGTAATCTATATTTTTGACTTCCTGAAAGACTTCAAAAATGCCTAACTATAATTTAAATGGTTTATTCCTTTTATTCCTTTCATTATTTGCATTTTTCAATGATCACTCATTAAAATAAACACAGTAATGACTCCTAGATGGGGCTCTTAGCCCTGTGTTTAATTCAAACTCAAGATCAACACTAACTGATGGTGAGAATGACAAACAAAATGTGGTGAAACTTTTAGCGATGCATCTGCCTTTCATTAATCCTTCCGATAGTCAAATTTCTCATACGCTCCGTGTCGCTAGAGGAATTCCATGAAGGTGTCGGAGAGGATGTCTCATCTCCTGTGAGTCATTGACATCAACCAGAACATTCTTACATGTGTTATAGATCGGCTTTTACAAAGCTGACAGTTCCGACTCTAAAATGAGACACGTCTGAAGCTGTGAAATGCCAATAAAACCACAACTATGCACTGTGAATGAACATTTACACATTGTCGCACTTAGAGTTTATACAGCTAGGCTTGTAACAAAGGTTTTACAAACATTAATAGTTGTTATTAATGCATTTAATGATACATTGAATATGGGTGTGTTTTGGTTAGTATGGTTAGTGCTTTAATAACATTATAAACTTTATGTTAAGGGCCACCGATTGCTTTTCATTACCTGTAATGTAAGAACATTGGTTACAGCATCTAACCGCCATTACATTTAATGTAAGTGTGACTCCTTTGTAAAAACTATTTTCATTATGTTAAAATATTTATCACATCTTGAAATTTTCAAACCAAGTCTATTCATTATCATACATATATTAAAATGTTGAAATACTGACTGGTTTGCTAATGATATCTAATAGTATACAGTAGCTACACCTCAGATTGTGATGTCAAAATCTTAAAATGAATAACATTTTTTAACTAGAAATAAAAAAGCGTTTTTCGAAAATGTCTGGCATGACAGAAATATTAGAGACAGCAATTCTGTGTTACTGAACTAAAAACAATAACATATGAAGAGCTAATTTGCAAAAACATAGATAACTTTATTTTTTTAACAATTTTCAAAAAATATGTTTTTTCATTGTGCATTCCAATTAATCTGAATCAAACTGCAGCTGGGTTATTTTGATTAAGTAGAACATTAAAAAGTACAGCTAAGTACTAACTAACACATTAAAACAATAAAAACATATCTGAGATATGTTTTTGCAAATAAACTCTTCATATAAATACATACGGTACATATAAATACCAAATTAACTGAACCTATAAAAAGGGCTCAAAAAAGAAAAATGTTTCTGATTTTAACACACATTTTATAATATTTAATGATTTTAAAATTCTGGACATTTGGGGAAACTGTATCTTTCCTATTCTTAATTCTTGTCAGTGAATAAAGAGACACAATTAACACTTACAGCTACTGTACTTTAAACTAGAATGACAAAATATTTGGTCCCACTTTATATTAGGTGGCTTTAACTACTATGTACTTACATTAAAAATAAGTACAATGTACTTATTGTGTTCATACTGCATTGCAAAACACTTTTGCTGCTATCGAGGTGGGATACGGGTAAGGTTAAGGACAGGTTTGGAGGTATGGATAGGTTTAAGGGTGGGTTAAGGTGTAAAGAATGGGTCAACACTAACTATAAATGTGACTATGTAAATAACTGCAGATGTAATTACATGTAGGTATTTTTAAAATACAGGTACGGTGTAAAAACGTTGTATATACGTATATGTGACCCTGGACCTTAAGTCGCTGTGGTTTATTTTTAGCAATAGCCAAAAATACATTGTATGGGTCAAAATTCATACAATGTACAAAAAGATCATGTTTCATGAAAATATTTTGTAAAATTCCTACTTTAAATGTATTAAAACTTAATTTTTAATTAGTAATATGCATTAGTAAAAGCTTCATTTGGACAACTTTAAAGGTGATTTTCTATTTTGAATATTTTGATTTTTTTTTTTCACCCTCAGATTCCATATATTCAAATAGTTGTAATTCCGACAAAAAGTCCTATCTTAACAAACCATACATCAATGGAAAGCTTATTTATTCAGCTTTCAGATGATGTATAAAGCTCAGTTTCAAAAAATAGACCCTTATGACTGGGTTTGTGGTCCAGGGTCACATATGTATATAAGTGCATTGCATCAGATGATTAATTTAAATATAATTACACAGTGTAAAGCCAACTAATATATGTATTCCCCTTTAAAATCATCCTAGAAAAGTTCCTTTATTTTCAGATCACCCATATAACATTTTTTCAATACACGCATTTTCTGACTATGCTTGTCCCAAGCGTGTCTAACTTCAGGGCTTCCTTTGTTTGCGCAAAATCTGCAGAACATAGCAGACGCGCCATCATCTGTCACGTCATTTCAAAACATGCTTATCTCGGCTAATCAGACAGAATTTTTGACATATGCGCTGTTCGTCATGGACACTGGCTGGTACTGTATTTGCAGCCTGATTCAGTACTTTAGTTTACATTTCTCTCATAGTTTGGCTCGGTGGCTGTGTGTTCCCACTGGAGATCACAGCGCCAGCTGGCCTGCACTGAGGCACAGGGCAAAAGGAAGCTGTGCTGCACTAACTTACGCTGGTATTGTGAAAAACCGACCTACCAAAGCCTGCTGCGGGCAGGGTGTGAGTTAGGAAACAATTTTGAGTAGGAACAAATGTCAGAATTTTAGTGAACAGACCCACTGAACAATCCCATATTTATTTAAGAAAATTGGCAAGAGAAGTTAAATATCAAACATTAAAAAGAAAAAAAAGTCATTCAATCTCCACTGAGCTGGTAAACCCATAGAAAGACATTTTACAAGATAGGGGAAAAGTTTTACTCTCCAAGTGAACATGATCTTTTCTGTATTAAACGCCAAATTTAAATCAGCCTAAAGAACGTTTTGTAAAACAAACCATCATTCACACCGTCAGACTCCTATGCCTTGTCTGTTTGCTCCTCTTTTTCACCTCTGCGAAACTGTCACAGTCCCATACGTAATCAAATAAGCTCTGTAACCCAATCACACTGCCCCAATGACAACAATAATATTTGCTAGACAAATAGATTAGTGTGCACAGAGGGCAGAAGACCTGTGTGGCCACCCAGGGGGCAGAACAAAGGACGCACATTCTTCCCAAATGTCCTTTATTTATTTAAAAAAATCAAAGCCGAGGGAGAAAGAGAGACCTGTGAGGATCTAAACTTCAACTTGTCATAGTCAGTGGCCTCAAGACTCCAAAATAAAACATATAATGGGCCTGAACTTTATTTTACGCAATCATTTCCCGAGCAGATCATTTTCCTCTGCCTCTTCAGTGTTGTTCCTAATAGTCCTTTTTTCCTCTTTCAACTTTCCAAAGAGGATAGTTGTAAAGTATTTGGCTGTAAAATGTAAACAAATTAAAAACGAATTACACGAATGAAGTAACATCAGACTTCATACGTTACAATATGACGACACATTTGGCTATTATTTTAGCATTTGAATGCAGTACTAAAGTCAACATTTCTGATGTAAAGATGTTGGTTGTATTCTAAGCTGAAATCATATGGTCTATATCTATACAGCACCATTCCACCAAAATATATTTTAATGTAGACTCATGTTCTTCTTCCTCTGGCTTCCACCAAAATCTAGGCAGCTGGATGAATAAAAAAAAAAGCCATCTCAAATGGAAAACGGAAAGAAAATCAGTAGAAACTTTCAACAGATTAACACATATCCTCTTCTACACCCATACAGTCCGAAAATAAGCCAAATACAGGAGAGAGATACTGTATAAACCTTGTGTGCCCACAGGAGACTATGACAAGACAGCTAGAGAGACTTAAAAAGTGTTGTGGCATGTTATTTTTCAACATTTTCTTTCCACAAGACAAAGACAAGTGTCAAACAAAGTTGGGAGACGTGAGGAGTGAAGTGAGTCAGGGAACACAAGTTGAAAGAAAAGACAAAAAAAAAAAAAAAAAAAAAAAAGTGGGGTACGGCCGACAAGGCACTGAGGAATTTTTCCATTCATCAACCCCTCCTACACCCCCCCTCACGGAATACATGAATATGGTTAGGTGTTAAAAGCAGACGCGGGATGAGAAGAAGAGGGGTAGAGAAATAAAGGAGCGAGAAAGAGAATCAATGCAAAACTCGGCAACTCTGGCCTCCGGCTCTGGGATCTGCAAACAAACTCGAGTCTGTAGAGTCCTCTGGACAAACAAATGGAATTATGTGTGACATTAGAGAAGCAGGACTAAGCAATGCATTTATTTCCAAGGAAAATTCAAGATGGATCTTTAACAATTAGGAGTGATGTTAAACTGGCTAGTGCTACAGAAAAAATAACGGTTTTATTATTCACACCCTTTACATGCTCATGACCACAATAAATGAATTCATAATCAACCTTCTACAAAGAGCTAATTTAATAATGAATTGGTATAATTCAAGATAACATTTCTGTAAATAAAACTTCTACTGTCTACCTGTCAACAGCAATGACAAAATGAGAATTATGGTGTTTGTCAAGTGTACAAACAATGGCACCAAAAAGGTTTGTAGTGAGAGCAGATTTGTTGAAAATCTCTCATCCACCAAAGACACCAGCATTACAGGGTTAGTTTACCAAAAATGAAGCATATCCCAACATTTACTCACGATTATGTTGTTTCAAACCCTAATGACATACTTTCTTCCATAGAACAAAACAGGGAATAAAACATGACCGACTTTCTTCTTCAGAAAAATAAGATGTTTAGCTGAATGTTTAAAGGAGAAGGAAAAAAAAAAAAAAAAAAAATAATTTACTCACGCCCTTGTCATCCAAGATGTTTATGTCTTTCTTTCTTCAGTTGTAAAGAAGTTATGTTTCCTGAGAGCTCTCTGTATAGTAGACTTCTATGGTGTCCACGAATTTGAACTTCCAAAATGCAGTTTAAATGCAGATTCAAAGGGCTCTAAATGATCCCAGCCAAGGAAAAGTGAAACGATCTGTAATATTTTCTAAAAAAAAAAAAAAAAAAAAAAAAAAAAAAAGCGTAGTCTGTGTAATCCACGTCAATATACTTAGAATAGGTCGAAAAACTCATTTTCCCATCTCATTTTCTCCTCCAACATTAAAATCATCCTACACTGCTGCAGAAGTACAGACTCAGTGTTTACAAGTCAAAGTGCAAAGAAGATCAAACGCCCTTTACAAAAAAAAGTGAAGCTGCATTTAAACTGCATTTTGGAAGTTCAAACTTGTGGGCACCATAGAAGTCCACTATTTCTTTACGACTGACAAAAGAAAGACATGAACATCTCGGATGATAAGGGGGTGAGTAAATTATCTGTAAATGTTTGTTCTGGAAGTGAACTTCTCCTTTAAGCTGCTCTTTGAATACTATACAATATATACAGAATACTGTGAAAAGGAGCTGAAAAAAAAGCTTTGTATGAGGAACAGACTAAGATTTGAGTTATTCAAAGAATATTTTATAAATAAAATCTTATTTTATATCCATTCATATATGTCAAGTGCAACCCCTGATTGCTGTTCACTTCCAGGGCATAGAAAAGAGCAGCTTAGATATTCTTCTGAAATACAAACATGAGGGTGAGTAAATAATCATAGGATTTTTGGGGGAAGTATTCCTTTAATGAAGAGCTTAATGAAGACAGATATTTTGTGTCTGCTGCTCGAGTATGCAGACATGCTTCAACATTTACCACATGTGAAATGATTTAAGCGCTCCAGACATGGTTGGCGTGCATAAAACTTGAGAAATCCGAGAGGCTGCAGTCATTGATCACATCACAGAAAATGCAATTAAAGCAATAGTTCACCCACAAATGAAATTTCTGTCATCATTTCCTCAGCTCCAAACAAAGTACTGGTCGTTCCTTTCCCTACATTTACATAAATGCAGACTGGACCTTTCAAAGTTTTAAAATGAAATAAATGCTATATAATAACTCCTCCTCTGTGGAAGACTATATTATGTTTATATAAGTTTGTTGAAGTCATATGAAAGCTTGAGATCACAGAGTGATATCAGGGTTTTTTCACACTTGAACTAGCCAACCCTAAGTCATTCTAAACAGAATCCTGGGTTATCGTGCTTCAAACTGCTCATAATTTACCCAGAGTTAACAAATAATGCAGAATGTTCATAAGATGATTCCTAAACCTTAATGTTCTTATTTTCATATTCACCGTGTCAAGTTTCACTGATTAGACAAACGCAGTACACAACTTATTTACATAAAGGCTCTAGCATTGCACATCTTCATATTATATGGGCCATTCTACAGAATTGGTCTAAAGTCAGTGGAAAGTGGAAACGTCTGAGTCTCTTTTTCCAAAAAAGATATGTACGTATGCAAATTGTATAATATCCAAGGTTAATTCTTATATTGTATTTTCAGAAAGTTTTGGAATATTTGTCGTTTTCAAAAATGCTAATCAACACATGGTTAGCTAGCACACTTCTGAACAGTGGTATTCATATAAAAACGAAATGTTATGGAATAACTTCCAAAAAAGTGTGCTTAATTGCAGAAAAAAGGTGTTTAGTAGTGCCGTTCCTTGAAGTTATACTCAGATTTTTCACAATATTGAACACATTTACCTCATAATTATGAGACCTTTCTACTCACACCTTGTAGCTATGAAAGAGTGGGACACAGGAATATTTTCTGATCATAAATTTATGGGTTTAGTTAAAATCTGTCTCGGCCAACAGACTAAAACATACAGTTTCAGTAGTGACATGAAAAATGCAGGACACTTTTTTTTTTTATAATTTACAAACAAAATATAAAATAAATATATATATGTTTTTTAACTTCACTTTAAAAAAAAACAATAAAAAAAATCAAAAACATACTTTTAAAAACAATGGAAAAAAATAAAAAAATTATTTCTATATTTTCATAAGTTGAAATTTAGTGGTTAGGGATCGGGACAGCCACCTCCCAACTGAAAGTACTTAATAAATGATGATTTTATATATATATATATATAAAAGCTTACTAATATTTTAAATATTATTGTGGGTTTCAACAGATAATAGAAGGATCTTAATAAACATCTAATATTTGAATACTTAAATGCTTTTTGAATGTGTTTGTGGGACAGCAGTTCTGTTGAACGGCATGTATACTGCTGACTGTACTATACAGCTTTTCCTGAATGGATTTTTCTGACTATAAATATAAGAATGAAACAATCTCGTTGTCATGCCAGTTGGTGCATCTTCTGACACCTTTTGCCATTTTTCCCCTCAAACACAGACTGTTTGTACAACACTCATTGTTTCTGTGACTGTTCAAAGCATGTGAATATGAGGTATGTGATTGGGCGTCTGTTGCTATGCATCTACACATAACATTCTAACACTGCTTTTAAATTGCAAGTGTGAAACATACCTTTACTTGGGGCTAAAAGTGGGGATAACAATGACGATTGTAACCCAGGGTTAAGCGCAGTGTGAAAAACAATTCTGAGCAGGGCTGGGTGGTATATCAAGTTTGCATGATATATCAATATGTTTTTATAAACAGTATAGGATGAGGCAATACAGGTTATATGAATATACAGTAGTTTCATGTTACAAGCGTATTTGAAAACTAGTTGAAGACACAGTGAACTGAAACAAATGGAGCACAAACAGAGCAAGAGAACAGGAGTGCACTAAAATATACATTTTAAGGCTGTCAAATGATTAATCACGATTTTATGTTTGTGTACTGTGTGTAATTATTATGTATATATAAATACAAACATTCATGTATATATTTAAGAAATACTTACAAGTATATGTATTTATTATAATTTTTATATAATTTATATTATATATAAATAAAAATATTCTGTACATAAATAACATATTTCTCTTAAATATATACATTAATTTGTGTATTTATATATACACATACTAATTACACACAGTACACACAAATCTATTAGGCAAACTTTTTTTTTGTGTGCGATTAATCACGATTAATCGTTTGACAGCCCTAATACATGCTAAAACTGTGAAGCAACATTTGTGATGTGGTAAATCAAATGTTGGCTAATACAGTTTTTAGATGAGTGAATATCTCTTGTTCTTATCAGTAACATTTAGTCTGTGCTTTTGTTATTATTTATTCATTTTTCAATTGCTGATTTTAATTCTGCCTTAAAAGGCATTTTGTTTTGCTTTTCATTATAAAGTTATATTAAAATGTGATATGATTTGAACCCACTTTACTCCACATTTGAACTGTACATACTATACAGTACAGCCAATGTTATTACACTCACTATTTTTCATTTCATAGCCTTCAATATGCACATTGTTTGTAGGACTGGCAGTATGTGTTTTTTTCTTCAAACAGAAAATCATAAAATCATAAAAATAAAAAATAAAAACTCTATATATATTTATACCTAGATACCTAGATATTATATATTTTGCCATTCAGCCTAAAAATACTTAGATATGTTTTTAATTTTTTTGTTCATATTGCTCAGTCCCACTTCAGAGTGCATGAGATTCCTGAGTTCAACCAGTTCATTGAAAAGATCTGACTCAGAAGAATAATTTGTTCAAATTAGACATTGCTGTTTCTCTCATGATTCATCCATCAAGGGTACCTAGGGTATCAAAATGTCAAGGATGTCAAAATGTTCTGAATAAAAAAATAAATTGTATTTTTGGATGATTTATCCCTTTAACAGCAGATTAAAAAACGAGACCACAGAGGAAAGTACTCCGAAGTATTCAGATGTAAAATACAGTAATGTCTCGCAGAACTTTCCAGAAATCTGTGTAAATGACCTTTCTAAATGTCTCAGCCTGATCTCACCTTTACTGCGGCTCCAATAACAAACACACAGATCACATGCAGATGGGCCTGTAAGAGCTCAAAGCACTGAGACTGACCATAACGTGCAGATCTGACTTTGTCATTTACAGGCAGTAGGCTTAAATCCTTTCAGTTCTGCAGACTGCACTAGAAGCAGTAGGGAGGAGACAAGGGACAAAGACAGAGAGATGGACATAAATCTGAAAGATGGACAGGCTTATTGTTGCATGCCTCTTAATGCTGAGTACATAAAACCAGGGCTACAGTGGCTCTACAGAGGTAGAACACTCACCACAGGAAGCGGATTTGGTGTCCAACAGCTTGACTCTGTGTGTCTCGTTTTTGATTCGGCTGTCCGTCTTGTCCACAAGATGAGCAAGGTCATCAATGATCTCTGAAATACACAACAAACTGAGTCAGTACAAAATATCACTCATAATTACAATACTTCCAAGACGTGCAAATGCAACATAACCTTTAAAAATAGCCTTAGTGCATTATCCAAGAGAGAGAGAAAAAGACCAGCACACGACATGTGAAAGTATTCTCCTGCCGTCGTTTTGTGGTGTGTGGGGGGATTTATAGTGGCCAGAAATGTGTGGTTTGTGTGCGCTAGTAGCTGTGGCTAAACCGCACACCATCTGAGGCCTTACTGACTGTATTAGTATGTCTATGTTTGCTGACATCTGTGCAATTACTACTAAAATACAGCCACAAGCAGTAACAACTTGAGTCCAAGCTGAATGGACCACAATTGGAAAATCTGAAAGAGCAGATCATGTGGATACAATTGTTGTGGATCAAGTTCTTTGATCACATTTGCACAGTTTTTAGGTTTTCTTAAGTTATAGCGCCCCCTAGTTCCATGAAATTTGGTATCTTTAGAAAGTTGTCAAGTTTAAGAAAAACGTGAACCAAATTTTAACTCTTTATCAAGCACTTGCAGTTTTTAGTTTGCGAGGATATAGGTAATTTAGTCACTAGCAGTCTCATCAAAAAATTAACTGGCTTGTTGCTGTGAAATAATTTTATAAAAACCATCTGTAGGTGATACACATAAAATGTCTTAGAAATCAAGCAAAGGGGTGAGTTTGGAAAGCAAAAACACTGCGTTTTCTAGATAGATATTTTTAAAATGTATACAAAATCATACAATTTTAGAGGAAAAAAGAATTTTTAATTTAGTCCAAGTGCTATTAGAGTTATTGCAAATGAGTGAATTTGCTTATTACAGTGTCAAAACGATATATATGTATACAGTATACACTGTACTACTGATTTTGGGGTCTCTGCGATTTATGGTCTCTGACAAACTCTTTTAGAGCAAAAAAAATAAACAGAGAAAGATGAAAATCAGTACAAGCACAACTGATTCCAGCAGCTTTGGTGCTTGGACTTCTAATTAGTACTTAAATTAAATTACTAAAATAATCAAACTGAACCCGTTTCAGATTTCCTGGAAAGAGTAGGATGAAGTAAGGAAGTTTATAATCTACTTTCTCTATCTGGGAGGAAATGTAACAGATCTGGAGAGATAGAGACACAGTCTCACTCCTTCTGATGAACATTACAATTCACCCTGCTTTTTAGAATTGCTTTTGTAAGGAAGTAGAAAGAGACAGGAGATTTATGGGAACACGATGATGACACAGTGCATCACAAATATGACATTTAAAAAATTAGATCTTTTATTCACACCAAAACTGGACCTTTAATTACAAAAAAACCTGTAATCAACCTGTAAAAAATGTAAATAAAAATTCTACAATTCAGTTTACATTATCCTATAATACAACCCATCACTAGCCCTGTGCTACTGTACTTAAATAACTAACCATCTGTATCATGATTTGCAGCGTTTTTCTGTCTCCTTCAAGGTTCTGAAACTAATTCACCATAAATTCATTTTTATGAGGTCAGATTTATCCTAGAAAATATAAGGCAGTAGGGATTGAACATCACTGGGCAATGTGCCATTGAGAATTTCCCAGTACAGTATGTTGTAGGCATCAGCCTCTGTCACCAAGGCAACTTACAACACAGTTTATATCACTGTAGTCCTGGACATTCTCACTCAAGTCAAGACAATTATATTGCATTTTATATGTGCATGAAAAGCTGTAGCCAGATTTTTCTTTTATCATCACAGTACATAAAGCCATAAGCACACAGATCAGAGGTTATTTTATTCACAATCAATCAAACAGAATTTAGTTTTACTATCTAAGTAAAATAACATTTTATGTGGTCACAGAAAGTTTTTTCTGAATACATGTGCTTAAGCTTTTTTTTACCTGAAGACACATTTTATGGACAAATAATCACCCTGAAGGAATAGTTCACCCAAAAATGAAAATTGTGTAATTAATTGTTCACCCTTATGTCATTCCAAACCCATAACCCACAAATTAAGATATTTTTGAAATGATCAAGAGCTTTCTGACCCTGCATAGACAGCAACACAACTACCAGGTTCAAGGCCCAGAAAGGTAAGGACATTGATAAAATAGTCCATGTGACATCAATGGTTCAACTGTAATTTTATGGAGCTATGAGAATATATTTTTTTTTTTTTTGCGCAAAGAAAACAAAAATTCAGACGTTATTTAATGATTTCTTCTCTTCCGTGTCAGTCTTCGCCACATGTTCAGGAGAATATCATGATGCATACAGGTTCATGTCAGATCGCCAGCAGCAGAAGAAATTGTTGAATAAATTGTTATTTTTCTTTTCTTTGCGCACAAAAAGTATTCTTGTATCTTCTGAACAACTACTGTCACATGGACTATTTTTATGATGTCCTTACTACCTTTCTGGGCCGTGAACGTGGTACTTGCATTACTGTCTATGCAAGGTCAGAAAGCTCTTTGATTTCATAAAAAATATCTTACTGCTTAGGTTTTATGGGTTTGGAACAACATGAGGGTGAGTAATTAATGACCTATACCTTTAATTTCATTTAGTTTTAATAGCTATCACCTATATGCAACATGGAAAACAAAACTCCATTTGCAAGTTATTGCTTCTAGTGTTTATTGAAACTGTTCATGAGACTGTACATGAGAAGAGCAACATGTAAAACTCTCTTTAAGAGCAGGTCATATGGTATTTTAAACTGTCTTAATACTGTGTTCGAGACTCCCATACAACACTGTCAGAAAAAAAGGTACAGCTCTATTGCTGGGGCGGTACCCTAAGATACAAAGTGAAAAGGTACAAATATGTACATTTTAAAGTACTAATATGTACCTTTAAGGTATCAATATGTACTTTCAAAGCACTAAAATGTACCTTTAAGGTACTAATATGTACTGTCTAGGTGTAGGTAAGGTATAAAAATGTACGTTTTCACTTTTGTACCTTAGGGTACCGCCCCAGTGACAGAACTGTACCTTTCTTTTCTGAAAGTGAACAGGTTTAAATGCATCTAAGGTCAGAAAATGTTGCAATTTTCTCAGAACACACATTTAACATTAGAGTAATTTCTCAATGATTTCAAAACGGTTAGTTCGAAGCAGTTCTGCCAGTAAACCCCTCCCTTTCAAAAGCCTACTCTGCTCTGATTAGTCAGCTGTTGTCAGTCTGTAGTGATTGGTCTTTCCATATACAATGCAAACATATCAATCATACTTACAAGTTGTGGTTCAGAGTCGCTTGTTGGTCCAAATAAAGAAGGTACGGGACTTATCTTTTATGGACAAGCGCTGCATTCAGCGAATCTGGCATTAGCGAATCTGGCATTAGTGAATCTGGCGTTAGCGAATCAGACTTTAAAATTAGAGAAGCAGTCTTCGGACGGCCACAACAAAATTGTTAACTGTGGTATCGCGGGAAAAAAATGACTTTTACATCATTTCACATCAACATCAGACAATATCTTCATTTATCATGCACTTTTCCACATGATGTAAACACACTAACTAGCGGAAGTGTTCGTGTGCAGGTCAGACTGTTTTTATTTTGCGGGCAGGCGGGAACTAATATGTTACCTAGTGATGTAGATTGGCATCAGGCAGAAAATTCAAAAATATGACAACTCGTTAAGGTGTTTCAGAATCGACTCTTTCTTTTAGAGACAATATCTTCATTTATCATGCACTTTTTGGATTAACAACTATGCAGACTGTTTACATTTAAAGACAGCTACGTTACAAACTGCAAAAAAAGACATTTTTCAAAAACCCATAAGACCTGCTCTTTAAAAACACATAAATGTGCATGATACAGTATGTTGAGTTTAGAGCTTTGACTAAGTTGCTGAGAATCCTTTGAGAGTTTCCAAACCCATTTTTAAGTCTAAATCTATTATGCGCGATGGTACATTAACTTTGTATCACACACTTGAGAAGACTACCATCTGAACGGAATCTTCTCATTTTCTATAAGAAGCTGAAATTAGCAGTATGTGAACTGCAGACCAAAAAAATAAATAAAAAATAAAAAATGCAGCATCTGACAAAATTAAAAGAACGACAAGAAAAAAAAGTTAACATAAGCACAAAATACCATGGATCATTACAGAATATGTCCAATACAATATAATTTATGATTAAATAGAAAGTTAATTTGCCGTTTTGCTTTGGTGCCGATCTAGCTGTGTGGCTTCCCTCCGCCCTGCTCTAAAAACACTAACCTTGCTGAAAGGCTCTTTCCAGAGTAGAGAGCGAATGAGTGAAAGAAATAAAGCAGAGAGTGAGAAATAAAAGAAAAAACTGAAACGAAAAAGAAAAGAGAGATTAATGAGAAAATGGTTAAAGAACAAGAAAAAAGGAGAGGGAGCGAACAGGTTGACCTGTATATGGACTTTGAGGTAGAGCAGAACACACACTTGAACAGAAACCGCGACTGTAAAAACGAGCGGCTTACTGACAGAATTTCAATACCTAGCAGCAGCGAGCTGGATGTAATTCAGTAGAAACGGGAAGTTGTAAGTTTTTTTCTTCTGCTTGCTGCCATCAGCCTGCCAACTCAAATAAGCCTTGCTCCACTGTGCAACAAGCTGTTTTGATGAAGCCTGATGAAGAAGAATCTCCAACACATTTCAGAGTCTGATACAGAAGCCAAAACAGCCGTCACTCACAGCATTACTGTTATTGGTGGAAAGAGTGGAAGGACCAAAGGTTATATATATAATGTGTCTTGTCAGCTGATAGGTACAAATCAAGATATAAATCAAGAACCAAAACGAAGCCAAAAAACACCAATGGAAACACAATACCACTAAGAGCCGCAGATCAAGGCATATTTTGAAATGCATTACGGTCGTTTTACCATGGGTGAATGTGCGGTCAAAGCAGATGTTGGTGTTCCATTCATTTCTATTTAACCACATGTGAAAAAGCAGTGCAGATATGTGTAGAAGCTGCAACTTTCGCTGGGTAACACTTTTTAAGACTTAAGATTAAGATGTTTACGCTGAACTGTACATTTGTATAGCAAAAAGATGAATCGACCAATAAAGCAGTCTCACACATTGGCTCCATGCAAAGAATAAGTGAGAGTGAAATGAGATATGTTTTATGTATTATATTTTATATAATTTAATTTAAAAGGTATTTTGTGTGTTTATTACATTTTTTTTTATTATACTGTAATGTTTTATTTATTTAATAAAATTAATTCTACATTTGAGGCATTTCCACAAGGATGGGGGAGAACACACTGACCACAGTGGTCTGGCCAGAGGCACGGTTGGACGGAGGTGCAGGTTTCCTGGCTACGCTACAGACCAAGAACAGGTTCATGAGTATTAATCTGGCAGCTCTAGGAAAAGATCTGAACACATTTCTGAAGGATGAAAGCCAGTTTGGCAGCAGAGCTTTTATTACGGTCAAAAATGACAGATGCAGCCGGAGGTCAAAAAGTGAATGTTTTTCACTTTTCTTTTTCAGAATTTCACTATTACAAACACATGCTTCAGATTTATTGTAATAATGCTCCAAGTTCAATACAAGTTAAGCTCTATTAACAGTTGTAACTACTAGTATACAGCAGGGCTCTACGCTTACTTTTCTCTTTAGGAGTACTTGTGCTTCTAACTTAAAAAATTTAGGAGCACAGTCACAATTTCAGGAGCACCTTCTAATCAATAATCAAAAAAACTGATAAAAAAAATAAAAAATAGCCTTCTCATTACGAGGTGATATTTGACTCCTTAAATTGATTTACAGAGGAATTCTGTTTTTACCTTTGTAATAGCATTTTTCTAACTTTATTAATAGTCATCTTTTTTGTATTTTTTATTACATTTTTAAGCTTTTTAAAATTTCTAATTAAAACAACAGAATAAGAACAAGTACAATAAGAATTACCAGAGGTGGCACAGAAGAACACAAAAGTGTCTTGTAGGTGTATTGTCATGTTTAATGAGGCTCAGAGGTGGCATGAGTGCAATCAAATTAATCAGATTAATGTTTTAAATATAACATTTTGAATACAGAAAAATTAAATGATTTAAATAACTGAAAAGAATGAAACTAAAACTGCCAGTAGGTGGCAGCAAGTCACTGATTTAATTACTGAATCATTAATTTGATTTATTCGAACGGCTGATTCATTCAGGAATAAAGCAAGTGACTCTCTTTATGAATGGAAAATTGAATCATTGACTCACTGGATTTGTTTCAAAACACGTTCATTCAGAAACGCAACACTGCTGTATTTGAACGGAGATGCGCAGCGGCTCGTTGTGACTTGTTTCAGACTATTTTTGACAACGAAATAGAGCAAAATCAGGCAATAGTGTTATAGTCAATGTAAGTCACTTTATATTAACTTCTTATTTAACTGCTGTATTAAATCAACATCTCATTTACAATCGCGATGTCACAAAGTTCCATTATAATCAACAAAGCTCTCTACACTGCACAATGAATCTCTTATTTACACTCTCTCTACACTTTGTTTATGAAAGGATTTGTGAGATGTGTCTGCAAAAACACGTAAAAACATTTGAAGTTCCCCTCAGCGCAAACACAAATATGCTGATCGGGTCACTCGCACATGGTGCTCTGAAATATTTTTTCATAGTTGCACGCAGTAGCAAATGCGACGGAAAACAGACAAAAGGTGTTTCAGCACAGCAAACAAATGAAAAAATAAAGCTAGTGTAATAATATCTTATTAAAAAGAATAATGCATAAATCATTTACAAGAAAACTAACAGGGAAATGATGAGAGATCCCTTTACATCTCTTGAACATATCTACTTTTACTACTCTAATGAGAAGGTCCTAGTCTAATAAACTTTCATAAACACAAATGAGAGCTGTGGTGGATGTCAAGATTTTCAGTGAATACTGACATAAATCTGTTCGGCTCCACTACCACTTTTATGTCACTTTAACGTCCTTTCTGCAATTCTGTGCATTGTAATTTCCAACCCAGGCTCATGAAAATATATGCCTCTATATACAATTCTGCAACACTGTAATTATGTACCTTACTGTACATTTCGTGGCAGTTTCAAAGTGAAAAGTCCAGAGAGTTGAGCCAAAACATACGTTCAATATGTGACCGTGGCACATTTTTATTACGTTGGTATGGGCACGTATTGCTGTGATTTTACTGCGCTGCTTGAGGTATCGCAGCTGTTCAGAATTCAAATATCCAGGGAGTGTCGCTAAAGGTTATTGCTCTATCATGTTGGAAATATCCCCTACACAAAAATCCACCACTAAACCTACTGGATGCCCATTTTCCACAAGTTGATATGATTCTTAAAGGAGAACTCCACTTCCAGAACAACAATTTACAAATAATTTACTCTTTCTTTCTTCAGTCGTAAAGAAATTATGTTTTTTGAGAAAAACATTTCCTCATATAATGAACTGCTATGGTGCCCCGATTTTGAACTTCCAAAAGGCAGTTTAAATGCAGCTTCAAACGATCCCAAATGTGGTTGCAAACTATCCCAGCCCGGTTATTTACATTAAAAAAATACAATTTAAATACTTTTTATTCTCAAACGCTCATCTTGCCTTGCAGTCCTTGAACTCTGTGTATTCTGGCTCAAGACAGTTAGGGTATGTCGAAAAACTCTAAAATCATCCTACATCATTGCAGAAGTTCTGAGTGAACATGCAAACATGCAAAAGAGATCAAACACCCTTAACAAAAAAAGGTAAAAACAACAATATAGGATGATTTTGAAGTTGAAGGAGAACATGAGATGGGAGTTATACCCTAACTGTCATGAACAGGAACAAAAACAGTTCAGGCAGAGTAAGACAAGACGAGCATTTGGCATTAAAAAGTATATAAATTGTATTATTTTTATTAAAATAACCGATCGTTACGCTAGATCGTTTGAAGCCGCATTTAAACTGCATTTTGGAAGTTCAATATCGGGGCACCATATCAGTCCATTATATGCAGTAAAGGGTGGTTGTGCACACAAACTGCCAACATACATGTTCAAACAACATGTAAATTGAATTTTGCATCTGATAAACCCTTTAACAAATGCAAAAATGATATTAAAATGCATTTGTTGATGCAGCCATGCTATTTTAACTTCCTTATGCGAATATGAGCAGTTTTGTCAAACCGTAGTTTCACAGTGTTCGTACCAGAGCTCTTCATCACTCAAGTGCAACGCCGTATCGCGTGAGCTACCGAGCAAACCTACTGAGTTACAAAACTAATGCATATGAAGCTGTATATGTCAATGAACAATGTTCAAAAGTATCAGTTTGCAAATCGCACAGAATGTTAGAATTGTTTTGAAGTCATACTGCAATTTTCTGAAAATTAGGCTTTATTAATCAAAACTCTGTACCTGTAAATCACACTTTGTGTAAAAAGGAATAAAAGCTGTTTTACTGCCTCTAGTGTTTATTTCAACTGGAAACTGCAGTGATTTGCACATATGTGCAAAAATGTATGCAGAGGGACGTATTTCCAATGAGCCTATATTTTACAAAAAAATAACTTTCAAAATTTACTTTTTTGTGTTTCACACACATAAAGTCTTACGAGTTTAAAACAACATGACGGTAAAATAGATTTTTGGATGAACTGTTCACAACTTGTACTGAACCCATAACATTCCTTAAAGGACATTATTTACTTGAGCTGAGACCGTCAAAGCTGCACGCCCATGTTGCTCCAGGCATAAGATCTCAGAAGCAAAGAACTGTGTCACATATGGCTTACTTGAGGCCACGCGTGTGGTAGGAGAAAATTAGCGTGTCCACCAGGGGGTCCAGAGACCACAAATGTGGACAAAGCCACGGAAATCACATTGATAATGAAAAGCATCATCTGGAGGGGACACACAGCAGATTAATGCAGGAGAAGAGACACATAATGGAGTATTCAAAAGTGTCAAAGAAAAACAGACATAACAGACAGAAGCAAGTGCCCCAAACATAAGGTAAGATTTAGCTTTAGTCTCTCATAACAATTCAGTAACTCTCTACTGGCAGCAGTGGACTCATGGGAAAACAGGCCTGCCTGCCTGCCTGCCGGTTCCCCTCACACAAGCTTGCCATTCCAGTGACATAATTCTCAATTTCCGAACTCGGTGTTTGCACAGATATATGACAGCTGCCTTCTCTGGCTTGGGCTGCAACTATCAGCCACATAACAAAGCGGAGCCTGTTTCAAGCAAGGACTGTTTATTTAAAATGCTATTATACTGAATAAACCTCTAAACCCACATTGTGGAGCACAGACAATGTGTATGCACGCACAAAAACTCACACAGAGTGTGCAAAAAAATCTAAATGTGTGTGGGTCAATGACAAATATGAGTGTTTGCATTAAAGAAAAAGGGAAATGTATTTAATAGTTTTCAGAACTGTAATTTACATGTTGGATTAATAGGGTTTTGAAAAAAATGTCATGTGGTATAACCAACTGTGTTGATGTCATGTGGTATATATATATATATATATATATATATATATATATATAATAATAATAATAATAATATATATAATATATATATATATATTTTTTGTACAATTTTTTCATGCCATGAATCGGAATTATTTACAAAAATATTATATAATGAAATATAAAAACAAAATATATTTTACAAAGTAAAAATTTCAAATAACCTGATATTTCTGGATACCCGCAACACATGACTTTGTTAAAAAAATAGCATTGTTTTAAGTACAAAAAAAAAAAAATAACAACAAAAAAAATTATAATAAACTTTATTACTTCATTGGTAGAGTGATATTTTGTCAGCAATAGGGAAGGCATTAGAAGAAATCTACATTCAGATGAAGCTCCAATCAGCACTTGACTTAAACTGTCTTAGTCTCATATGAAGACCTAAAACAATAGTAAAATATGTTCGTTCATGACTATTAGGCAGTCATGAGGGACAGAAGTGTGAAATTTGGCCGACAAACAGCAAAAAATTTTGAGGATATCCTAATGTCAACACTGCACGTGATGCTGTAAAAACGTGAGCCCGAGAAAGACACCAATCAGACACAGATGTTCTCGCATATGACCTCATGTATGCATTTTCTTTCTCACCATCCCGCCATGATCTCAAACACTTTGGGTCTCCCCACCTCCAGACCCATTAGAGCAACCGTCTTTCTCTAAACAACCGGTCGTGATTACCTTTCATTCGCTGCCAGATTTTTTTCACGAGGACAAACCGAAGGAGTTAACAGGTCCATTTCCGTACCTGCTTGTAATGTGGAATGGGACACTTCCGATTCTGGGAATAATAGAGGGGAGTGATTTGCTCTTGGACCTGAGCCGCCTTTCCAGGCGCTAACTGCCAATCGTTTGAGAAAGTCACAGCAAATCCTTCCGAGGGGCGGCCTGCAAAGGAAGGGTGGATGTTGACAATCCGTGTCCTGTCCTGTCCTCTCTGCCAGTTCTCTCCCACTCTGTCTGTCTCTCTCAGCTTACATCGAAAAATTTCAGTGTTCCTGCTCTATTCCCAAACCAGAGTCTTCCAGCAGTGACTCACTGGAGAGATTCCTCTGCATTCAAATCTGTTTCCTATAAATTAAGTCTCCGTTATCAGAACATGTCTCACGCTATGGGCTGATCTTGTGCCTCACTTGCAAGCAGAAAGTATTTCAGCTGTTTCCTACTATCATGAGTTTCGTACTATAAATGCCAAACTGTGGCTGCTCTCATCTTACAGGTGCTGTTTGAACATCACAGGAAGGTGAAGTGCGCTGTGACTTTTAATAATTAATAATGAACAACGTGTACTCGTTCTCTGTGTTCCACATCATTTGCATCATCCAATGGACTTTTGACAGTGGATTTTGTTAAAACTACAGATCAAACTTAGGGTTTTTTTTTTTTTTAACTCCCACCCCCAGACAATTGGACTGACAGGCTTGGCACCAAAAACAAAAGTGCATTACATGGATGTTAAAATTTTTGGCAAAAGGGAATGCCATAGGACTCTATCCATTTTCAATTAACAATTAAAACAATTAAAAAAAATCTTTTCGAGTTTTATTAAAAGCCCATCTTGTCTGCAGTGAATTCCCAAAAATGAAAATTTTACTTAAAATGCACATACCCTCAGGCCAAGATGTAAATGAGTTCTTCATGTAGTTGTTTCTTCATCACACAAGATTTGGAAATAATTAGTAATACATCACTTGCACACCAATGGATCCTAAGCAATGAATTTGTGCCATCAGAATCACAGTTCAAACAGCAGACACAAATATCACGATAATCCAAAAGTAATCCAAACAACTCCAGTCAATCGATTAATGTTTTGGGAAGTAAAAAGCTGTGTGTTTTTAATAAACAAATTCACCATTAAAACATTTTTAACTGTAAACCATTGCTTCTGGCTAAAATAAGAGTCTTCTCACTGGGAATCCACTGCTATGCACATTTTGTACTGTATGTCTCTCTTGGTGCGTTAAATAAGGAAGACATGTAAAATGTGCACAGCAGTAGGCCCCAGGAGTTGAGAACAACTGCTCAATCCATAATATTTCTTTCTACAGTGAAAAAGTCATCTCGTCTGAATCAGGAGAGAAATATGCACAGGTCAAAACAGTTGTAATCGAGTATGTCAGTGGATTTTCTGAGAGGGCCATAGGTTGGCTTTTTCACTACAGGAAGCATTATTATGGATTATGGACTGGTATTTTTGGTCAGAAATTATGGTTTAAAGGAGAACTCCACTTTCAGAACAACAATTTACAAAAAATTTACTCATCCCCTTATCATCCAAGATGTTGATGTCTTTCTATCTTCAGTCGTGAAGAAATGATGGCTTATCAGGAAAGCATTTCAGGATTTTTTTTCCATATAATGGACTTCATTGGTGCCCTGATTTTGAACTTCCAAAATGTAGTTTAAATGCAGCTTCAAAGTGCTCTGAACGATCCCAGCCGAGGAAGAAGGGTCTTATCTAGTGAAACGATCTGTCTTTTTTTTTTTTTTTTGGGGGGGAAATAAAAATTTGTTTACTTTTCAAGCACAAACGCTTGTGTGGCACAAGCTCTGGGATGTACGTCAACGACACTACATACTACTAAATCACATTGAAAGGTCATACAGAATGTAGGCGGAACTACAGACCCAGTGTTTACAAAATGAATGTGCAAAGACTAAGAAAGTGCAAGTAAGTGAAACGCTGTTTACAAACAAAAAGGTACAACGATGTCAGATGATTCTGAATTTGTATGAGAAAAAGAGATGGAGTTTTTCACCATACTCTACCTTTTTGAGCCGGAGTACACAGACAATGAACTTAGACGCAATTCATAGTGTTGTGGACGCACATCCCAGAGCCTGTACTATTTTCAAAAAAATAAGCTAGATAAGACACTTCCTCCTTGGCTGTGATCGACTAGAGCCTTTTGAAGCTGCACTAAAACTACATTTTGGAAGTTCAAAATCGGGCCACCAATGAAGTCCATTATATGAAGAAAAATCCTGAAATGCTTTCCTCAAAAACCATAATTTCTTCACGACTGAAGACAGAACGACATGAACATCTTGGATGACATGGGGTGAGTAAATTATTTGTAAATTATTTGTTGTTTTGGAAGTGGAGTTCTCCTTTAAAGTTAAAATGGCTTAATAACATATTTGTTACACTGAAACAGATTTTCATGAAGTTAATTGATAGACTGGAGTCACACTGTGGATTATTGTTTTGTTTGTATCAGTTGTTGGAATTAATTCTGACAGCACCTATTCACTGCAGATAATCCATTGGTGAATAAATGATGTAACACTAAATTATGCAACTCATGTATATCTTGGATGGCCTGAGGGTGAGTACATTTTGTCAAATATTAACTTGTAGTTAAACTATTCCTTTGAAGACTAAATTATAAATATAAATATAAAGGGCAACATAAAACCCAAACCTTGCAGTACAGCAGCACTGGATCACGGGAGAGACTGTGAGCTAGTGTGTATATACATGTATGTGATCTGTGTTTATTTTAGAATCCATCCTACACTGACTCTCATAACTCTGTATTAAAAAGTCAGTTGAATGAATAATTAAATTACTCACAAAAAGATAATCGCTTGGTGTCATCGGCTGACCTATAGTAGCCAGCAGAAACAGCCATACTTATCCAGAATACTTATGGTGAACGATTTTCAAACATTCAAAACACTAAAAGGAATCCCCTCCTCTACTGTAGGCAGTACATCTGTCTGCTCGCGTGTCTGCGTCACAGGACATTTCTAAGGTGCTGGGATCTATCACAGCTCCCTGGGAGAAGTTTAGCCCTCTCACCCCACATGCCCCACAGGAAGTCTGAGTGGGCCTGCAGCCCATGCATGTGACTCTGCCAGGGACCCTGTCACGAAAAATATGTCACCCTGAGAAACCCGTTCCCCTCCTTTTCCTGCATAGCTGCTGCTGCCGTAGAAGAGCCCGCTGGGTTGCATGTGGCTGTGGGGGCTCATCATGTCTGCAGTAAAGAGATCCAGACAGCCATGCCTTCTGCACCAATGTGAAGGGTGGTGCAAAAAATTCAGTTTTTCATCCCAATGGTCACTGAACACCGCCAACATACCCACTGAATGAAGACGCATGAATTAATAGAATAAAAAAAAAAATAGTGATTTATCACTCACAAACTACATAAGTACACTGCTTAACTGCAAAAGCATAACATCATTGTTAAATAACAGCTGTGGTTGTATATGAAACAAAAAGTGATTTGAGTATTTGTAACTGAGTATTTCAGCCGTAACTTTTAAAACGATTATCAGGACCAATTTTCTATCCTAATATTAACAAACATAAAAGACTTTTGTTAATCTTAAAAAAAATGCAAAATATGTACCAATAAGTAAGTATCACTGCAGTTTCTGACAGAATTGAACACTAGAGGCAGTAAAATAGCGAGCACTTGTAATCATTTTCGTACAGTTATGATTACAGCTCCATATGTTCCACTTTCCAGTGTTCCAGTGCCGAATTCTGATCCTCGCAAGATTACTACCCCTCCAGGCAATCATGTAGCGATTTCAATGAGAAGGGGTAATAATTTTGGCAGGGGCACAGCAAAAGGACATAACAAGCTTGCTTGGTGGCTCAGCCGGCACGGAAATGGATGTGGAATCCTTGGGTACGAATCCTGTGAAAAACATGACTCACAATGACAGAGCTGACAGATGAGAGATGGAAAAGCAAGCTAAAATGGCATGCTTGCGATTGTGTTAGGGTTAGGGTTAGGGTTAAAGTTCATCCAGCGGTTTAATCCAACTCTACAATCGCTGTATACGAAAAATATTTAATTTTTGCTTATATTTAAGTATATAAGCATATAGTTTTAATAGACTTTCTCAGAAATCAATGTTTCAAAAAGTCTTTGGAACAACATGAGGATAAGTAAAAAGCCCTTTTTTCCCCAAAATAAGGAGTGTATCACTCCTGTATTATGTTTCTTAACAAATGTCAGATGCAAACAAGTGTGATGACAAATAGATTCATAGTGTATTTTAATGTTTTCTGCCAAGTTTAACAACATGTTCTCACACCCAACTCGTCACATATTGACGCTTGGTCAGGACCCCTTGGCGTCACTTTTTGACGCACAGGGTACCTCTTTAGCGTCATTTTTTTACATGTAGAGTCCTTCATTGCTTTAAATAAGAAACCCTTGGCATCATAATGCTGATGCAAAAGGCACTGGGAATTTTATCATCATGATTAAATTATACATTGAGTAATAATATATGATTATAAAATGATAATAAAATGATTGATTTGTGAGAGGAATGATGCCGTCTCCATCTGCCGTAAAGCTCAGTCTGTTTGTGCGTAAATAAATTAAAAAAAGGCCGCCTGCCAGAGGAAATGCTACGTCAGCCTTGGTTGTGAAATGCCACTGGCTCTTGTGTGTCTCATGGCCGATTGCACCATGGTAATGTTTGGGAGTATCTTTTTGAATGAGGAGTGAGCGCGTTAACGGAGCAGGATAATGTTCAGCGCTTAAAACCTTACATTTTACTTTCTTCTTCACATAAAGATATTGTATGGCTTCAGAAGACTCAGAATGCAACACGACTTGATTGTAATGTTTTTATACTGCTTGTTTATGGTCAGTTTCTGCAATAAATATTTGTGACTGTACTTATATTCACCTGTTATGTGCTTTATATTGTTCAGAAGTGGATAAGTTTAGGGTAAGGGTGGGTTTAGGTGCTCCAATGAAAGTATAAATTTTTATAAAATTATTAATATTTTTTATGTATAATAACATAACTGTGCTGAGCTAATGTAGACGGGAGGACTGCAGTTTCTTACACCACTGACTAAAAAAGGTGAGGCATCTGTGTCAACCACTGTGGTGAGAGGAATTGCTGTACAATCTGCAACTTTTCTATAGGGAATATGTTGTGAAAGAGGACTATAAATACAAGTGTGCTGTACTGTGATTAATGTATGTTTGCATGTATGTGTATTCCTGCATGTGCGTGTTAGTGAAAGAGTCCTTCCCACGGCGCAGTTTCAAGCTCTGCTTGTTTTTCCTTGCTGGTTCAGTCACTACTGGGGCAGCGTGTTAATTCTCTGCAACTAACTGGGGTAATTTCTCCTGCTGGGGTGTGACAGTGAGCGTTTGCTGCCACCACAATTCCTCACAACTGTTACCACTTGGCCCTAAAGCAGAACAGAGTTTAGGGGCTCGTCTCTGCCAACAACAACATACAATATTGGCATCTCACTCTTCCCACATGGACCACACTCTCCATTTGATGATATAATGCAGGCAATTACAATATTTACAAGAAATTGTGCTTCATCGTGGAATGCCTCACATCCCGTTTCCTCACTGTTTTATCCTTGATGTAAACACTCTCTCAGAGTTAGGATTAGTTGGACTGTACTTCATGTTGAGAGTTTACGAGTTTATAAACGGACGCTAAGCCGAAAAAGGCTTGCTGAGCTACGGCCAGTAAGAAAATACACACTTGGGTTTAGCTTGAAGGAACTAAGAAAAGATGTTTGTGTGATTTTGACACATGCAATGAAATGATAACAAACACGTTTTGATCTCCTCTGAAGGGTCATAAAACAATAAAATAAGCTTTATGTCTATGTATGTACAATCTACATGATCATTTATAACCATAATCCAAAACATCACTATTTTAACCTCTTTGTATGTGGGTCAGTGACAAATAAGAGTTTCCAAGACAATGAAAAGAAAAAAACACTAATGTGCACGTGCCAAGTTCAATTTGTATTCATGCTGGTTTAATATGGCTTGTATTCATGAGCTTTTGGCAAATTATACACCATTTTTAACACAATTTTAAATTACTCTAAAAATGTCATTTGGTATAAACATGAAGTTACAAGTAAAAACATGTTTTCTTTTCATTTTGAAAGAGTGTACATGTCTTAAAGGAGAAGTCCCCCTTGTCATCCAAGATGTTCATGTCTTTCTTTCTTCAGTCGTAAAGAAATTATGTTTTTTTAAGGAAAACATTTCTGCATTTTCCTCCATATAATGGACTGATATGGAGTACACCGTAAAAAATAAAAAAACACAATCTGTTGAGTCATCTTAAAATAATTTGTTACCCTGCTGCCTTAAAATTTTAAGTTCAGTTAACTAAAATAAGTTTATTCAACTTGAAATGTTAAGTTGTACTAAGTAACAACTTAGATATTCCTGTTTGCTAAACTTAACATATGGGTAAGTAACCCAGCTGCCTTAAAATTTGAAGTTGATTCAACTGAAATATCTAAGTTGTCACTTAGTATAATTTCACATTTCAAGTTGAATAAACTTTTTAAGTTGACTGAACTTAAAATTTTAAGGCAGCCAGGTTACAAATTATTTTCAGTTGACTCAACAAATTGTTTTTTTACAGTGTGGGTCAAAATAACCCAGCATGTGCTCTGTCTAATATCTACCCAGTGATAAGTTGCCAAATAACCTGAGTTGGCTTGTTTTTAACCCAGCATTTTTTTTAAAGTGTACCATTTTGTTTTTTTAAGAAATCACAATAAAATATTATAAATCAAACTCATTATGGTTTTGTTTTCTTTGTAATGACGTTGTTCCCCTTAATGGTTGTGATATTTCTATCTACATTTTAATTAATATGTATTAATTAAATTTCATTCTGATATTTCATTATAGAAAAGGTGTATTTAAGTCATGATGATATGAATGAATTCCATTAATTTATTTTTTAATGATGCTTTATATCCAGGGCCTTTAATAAGCATCACATCGAGTGTAATCCATGATTCTTTTATTTATTTATTTTTTTAACTTGAAACATTTTTTGCCACTGTGTAGTGAAGTACTACACTCAGCCAAGTGTAGCGACAATACAGAAACACTGGCACTGTTGTTCCAAATGTGGTTTACTGTGATGTTGCAGATGGTTTTAATAAGTGTCAAGAAGACCATTTTCATATTCTACACAATCCAAGTTTTGAAACGTGTGAATCACAACAAAAACACTACTCATGAATCCTGCATTCTGTTCAGAGGAGATGAGTGCGGGAAATGCTGCCTGTAGAGCAGGAATTGAACACAATGAAGCATTCACATTAAAACCCGAAATTAAGGTGTTTTGGGAAAAGTCAAGATCTGGATTAGCAGCCTGGGAGGTGACCGCCTTTCAACACTGCATCTGGATGAACCTGCTGAGGTCTTTTTGATGCAAATTTTGGATTTGGATTTTCAGCCAGGGAAAAAAAGGCCATGTGGAAAATATATGTGACATAAATAACCTTAAAGCTGGTCAAAGCACTGTTTGGAGATTGATAGAGCCTTTAGTCAATGACTTTGACAAAGTGGTAGTGGTCTTCAATAGTTCTTTGTGTGTGTTCATAAATACATCTGTATACTGACACAATCTAGGAGAGAAAGAAAGAGAAAGAGTGAGACAGACACATCGCACATGTGCACAAATTTGTCTCGCCATTGGATGGGTTCACTTGAGCCCTCTAAATCAGGCAGGTTTGCGCTCTTCACCATTCCACCTGAAGATTCATTGTTATATGGGCACCAGAGCGGACGGTGGGCGGGTGATTTAGTGATTCTCAAAGGAAGAGCTCTCTTTTAAAGGTGGGACTTCAAAGTCAGATCCTAAATAGAAACCGTGTTGTCATGTGAAGACAAGGAATTTTAGCTGTCAAATGAGCAGAAAACTAAATAGGTTAGTGTGGATTTACTGAAACAAAGGTCAGGAGTCTAGGAAACAAATCCGTCAGTCAGATCTGAGCAACCAATCAAAAATTGGTGCTAATTGAAGCTCGACAAAACATTGTAAAATGCACAAAGGCATTCCTCAAACGTGCTGAAAGTTTGATGTCTGAACTTCAAAAGCATGTGTTCCAGATTTTTGCTCAACCCAAGTGAAGGGAGGTACTGGCAATGCAGTTGGACATGATCAGTATTTTGTGATGCAATAAACCCATGACTCACAAACTCATAAAACATAGGAAGAAAACAATCTCTCTTTCAAAAATCTCTTCAAAACGTTTCCCGGAAAATCAGAGCGGAATTGCTGAACCCAGAGCTTGAGGTACCAGGGCAGAAGAAGCCAGAGTTTCCTCTACACACACAAACACACACATATCATACTCTCGTTTGCACCACGGCAGGATGTTGTGGTTGCCAGGTTAAGCTACAAGCCTCAACGCCAGGTAACACCGAACAATGAGAGCATAATTAGAATGAGGGTACCAGCTGTGCAAAACAAGAACGTGGATGAATATAAGCACACCATGACGGGATCTGGCAACCAGTGGTGAGTGTTGACATCCACATGGGCTTAATGCAAAACAGGGATCTTATATTTCAACATATTTTTATGACAACTCTAGTAATTCGCATGTTAAATGGCTGACACCTCGCCGTACCTCAGTGTTATTTAATGCTTCCCCCGCACCTGCCTTCTAAGCGAAACCGATTTATAAAGATGACCACAGGATTTTAATTAGCGTGAATGTGAAACCAGGTGAACCACAGTCGAGGGCTGGCTCGCCAACAGAAACGCTGACTTCAAATGGGTACAAATGGGGAGTGTGATTGTGGGTACTGTGTCCATTTTTGTATGTCTACATGTGGGGCGAGTGCGCGAATATTTGTTTGCGTGCATGAGGGTGGGAACGTGTGCTTGTATATATGTGTGCCTGTTTGTCTATGTCCATGTGTCAGGTCAGGCCTTAGACTCCGCCTCACTCATCATCTCAGGCCCCCCCACCACGCCCTGCCGGTGGAGGATGCCCCCGGCCGCCGGTGCGTTGGTGGTTTCTCGCTCCGGGGCGGGATGCTCGGGTGAGCGCTGGCCCGATCTCGGCGGTTGCTTGGCGGGGCCTGGCCCCCCTGGCTTTGCTGGGCCCCGGCTAGGGGGTGGGGGGCCCTTGGATCGCCGGGCCCAGGGCCGGTCTGCTCTGGTGTGGCCGGCTGCCGGCGGAACCTGCGGGCTTGCCGCCACGCCCCCCTGGGACGTCTGCATTGTGGCTGCCGGATGATCCCCCTCCGGGCCCTCCTCTGCCCTTTTCTGGGTGGGGGCCGCGGTTGTCCCTGCGGTGGTTCTCCTGGGACTCTCGTGCTCGGGGGGGCATCCGGATGTTTGGGCCCGGGTCTCCTCCATGTTGCTTCATACCTTGCGGGGCGGGGCTGTGGTTCCCCACACACACTATTAAACATTTACATGGAAGAACCTTATGAACACAAACGCGCTCACACACACAGGTGTGCACACAGGTGTACACACAAGCATTCACATTGGTGTAAAAACAGGTGCTCACAGACACACACTGTCTTGATCTGCTGTTGCTTCAAAACATGTTTTGTAATATTAGTTATGTGTGCTGCACAATAACATTTAACATGTAGTATTTACTGTGATTTATATAGATGTTGGTTGTTGCTGCAGTTACTCTGCTGTTGTGTCTTCTGTTGTTTTCTCCTTTTGTCAGCAGGTATGGAAGCAGATTATCTTTTTTTGATCTTTCTCTCTTTCTCTATCCTCCTTCTCCTTTTTTTTTTTTTTTTTTTTTTTTTTTTTTTTTATTTTTTCTTCTCTCTCTCTCTCTCTCTCTCTCTTTCCCCCTCTTCTGTTGACTTTCTCCCCAATTTTTATTTTATTTTATTTTATTTTTTTTCCCCGTTTTCTCTATCCCCCCGGTCTTGTCTGTAATAGTATGGTTAAATAAAAAGGTACATAAAATTAAATTAATTAAATACATAAAAAAAAAAAAAAAAAAAAAATGGCCGTGAATGATGATAACATAGCTACACATACACACTGTCATGTGTTATCTGTGTTACTGACAGGCCGGGAGAAAAAAAAAAAAAAAAAAAAAAAAAAAAAGAAACGCTGACTTCAAGACTACCTAAATTGAACAGTTCTTTTATGTGCTGCTCCTATAGGGAAAGCATAGTTTATATCTGTAAGAGATTCCTTCGTTCCTTTTTGCTTTTACAGGTGCACGTGTATTTTTGTTTGCAGCTGCAGGGCTCTTCATTTAAAGTGACCAAAGAAATACAAGCACATATGTGCTTGTATGACCGCATTCAATGTATTCAGTTTGTACCTTCCGAGGTATAAACTGTACAATTATTCATTGACATTTTACACGCTCGAGTAACACTGACAAATCAAAGCAGCTTCGCTCACAAGCACCAACATCTGAGGTATTACGTTAGTGGTCCACTCTGCTGCCCACTGGTGGTTGTGGTTTTCTTCACACTTGCTCTGTGTAGACACTGCACAACACTCTTTTAAACACTCTTCGTGGAGCTTACAGAGAACCTATGGGGTCCATAATGCCCAAATTTTCCAAATGCAATGAGTCATGCAAAAAGGCAGATGAATCCGAGCCAAGGGTTTCTTCACTGCGCTTGGTTTTTTCATTAGATCTGATGAGAGCCTGCATGGATCCAAACTCAGCTGCAAGGCTTCAAACCAGACACTTACAGCTAGGGCTGGGTTGAAAATATTAATATCTTGATTTGAATCGATTCTCATTTTGAACCAACTTTGATTCTTAAATCCCAAGAACCAATCAATGCTGTGTTCAGTTTTAACCCAAAACGCTATGGTATAAACACAAAAGACGCCGAAATGTGTTGGCCAATTATATCAGTCTGCATACAGCGCTGCCTAAAAGTTTGTGAACCCTTTAGAATTGTCTATATTTCTGCATAAATATGACCAAAAAGTTAATCAGATTTTCACAGTCCTAAAAGTTGACAAAAAAAACCTAAATCAAACAAAAGAGATGAAAATATATAGTTTGTCATTTATTGAGAAAAATTGTCCAGTGTTAAATATTTGTGAGTTGCAAAAGTATGTGAATCTCTAGAATTAAAAGTTAATTTTAAGGTAAAATTAGAGTACATTTGTTCAGATATGTTATCAATCAATAGGATGACTATCAGGTGCCAGTGTATGCTCTGTTTTAATTAAAGAACAGGAATCTATCAAAGTCTGATCATGTTTGTGGAAGTGAATCATGACATGAACAAAGTAGATCTCTGAGAACCTCAGAAAAAGAGTTGTTGTTGTTCATTCAGCTAGAAAAGGTTACAAAACCATCTCTAAAGAGTTTGGACACAAATCCACAGTTAGACAGATTGTTTACAAATGGAGAAAATTCAAGACCACTATTACCCTCCCTAGGAGTAGTCGACCAAATCACTCCAAAGCAAGATTTGTAATAGGTTGCAAAGGACCTCAGGGTAAATTTTAAGCACATAAAGGCCTTTCTCACATTGGTTAATACTAATGTTTATAAGTCCATCATTAGGAGAACACTGAACAACCATGGTATGAATGGCAGAGTTGCAAGGAGAAAGCCACAACTCCTTGGATATCTGTCCAACAACTGAATCTTAGAAGAAAGTGGGTCATGCAGCAAGACAACGACTATAAGTCATTATACCAAAAAATGGTTAAAGAAGAACAAGGTTAATGATCTGGAATGCTTGAATCAAAGTACAGTCCAATTGAAAATGTTGTAGAAGGACCTGAAGCTAGCAGTTTATAGGAGGAAACCCACCAATATCACAGGGTTCAAGTGTTTCTGTACTGAAGAATGGGCTAAAATTCCTAACTGATCAGCGGTTACAAAATATGTCACCTGCAGTTATTGCTTAAAAAAGGGGTCACACCAGATACTGAAAGCAACTTTCAGGACTTGAAAATATGATGATGTTTTGTCTTTTTGTGCTATATTTATGCAAAAATGTAGACAATTCTAAAGGGTTCACCAACTTTCAAGCAGAACTGTATGTACATAGAAATGCAAATGACAAAATTGCAGACATAAAATAAAAACACGTCCCGTGAGAACTGTCTACTTCAGACCGACTGAACTCAAATGAAAAATGGATCATACTGTATGCTATAGTGATAGCTTTGTGTTCACTGATAAAGAAGAAAACCAAACAATACATTGACTTCTAAAGGCCCTTTCTGACGTGTCTGTTCAGTGGATTAATAATCTACCACAATTATGTAATGTCTTTAAATTATGAGGGCTTTAAATTTGGGCTTTGACTTTTCTCAGAAATATTTACAGTATACAGTGGCATGCGAAAGTTTGGGAACCCCTTGCAGAATCTGCAAAAATGTGAATAATTTTAACAAAGTGAGAGATCATACAAAATGCATTAAAAGCTGGAGGGTGAAAACTTTTGAACAGGATGAAGATGTCCAAGTTTTTCTTAGTTTGTTGAAATATCTTTTTTTTTTACCATTTAGTTCTGCCCTTCGGAAGCAACAGAAGATTCCTGCATGTTCCCCGGAAGACAAATTAAGTACAACCTTGATCTTTGATTTCAAAAAGTTTTCACCCCCCAGTGAATGCTTGAACCTTTTTTTAATAGCTGTGTTTGAGTCCCTCATGTGTCCTCAGTGTGAAAATATGGATCTCAGAATCATACAGTCACTGCTGGAAAGGGTTCAAACATGCAAAAGATGCTGGAAAACTGAAGAATCTGCAGGACCTGGAGGATTTTTCTGAAGAACAGTGCTCAGTTTAATTGTTCAGAACAAACAAGGGACTCATGAACAACCATCACAAAACCAAAAAACAGTCGTAGATCATCCAGGTAACCACACACAGTACTGAAAACCAAGGGTTGCCAAACTATTTTTTTGTTTTATGGACTATATGCATCTTTTATGTAAAATATCTTACTCAGGACAGTACTAAACAAAAAATAGCAGGCATTTTGTATGACCTCTCTTATTTTGTTACAATTATTCACATTTTCATAGATTCCCAAAGGTTCCCATAGGTTCCCAAACCTTTGCGTGCCACTGTATATGAACTGTGATTAATGAATTATAAAATCCATTTATTTCTTAATCAACTGAGAGCCTTTCTTTCCACAAATATTAACAGATGCTAAATAGCCCAGATTGAAAGATAAACTTTGATTCTATCTGTCCAAAATAGCAGTCACTACAGACCAACATGCACAGGCTTGTTAAAAACTATATGAGTGTGTTACAGGGGATTTAAAAAGTGTAAGATAACAAAATGGCACAAAGCTAAAAGGGAAAGAATCACAATGGAAGGTTCAAAAGCAATAATGTTAAGCCTTGGTGCAGTTTAGGACACTGATCAAAGGTGGAGATTTTAAATCCGAAGGTCCTCCTTTCTGACTCAGCGTTCCTGTGTTTCACATGCTAATAACGCAGAGGCTCATTTGTGAAGGTAAAACATAAAGCTCTCACTCCTGTTATCGTTGCCATTGAATCTCATCAGCTTGATCTGTTTACCTTGCTGATTTCAGAAACTATGGGCCGACAGATAATACATCAAACAGCTCTTGCAGACAAAAGCTCTCCTTTCTGAATCACTTCAAAAGCTGTCCTGTGGAAACCACGCAAGATGTGATCGCGAGCAAACCACGCTCTCTCAAAAGAGGGCTGCGGTTATGAGGGCCCTCTACGGCTGCCCTCGGTGATGACAGTGTCGGGTGGGTTACGGTGTTGCCGTTGGCAAGAGAAGCACGTTTGAACAGCTGTGCTAACAGAACGCAATGTCAGCCAAAGATGGAGGTACTATAAAAGGAGGATGAAAGACTAAATCGGCTTCTTTGTGCTGTTCTGACATCATAAAGTGTAAAATCAATTCTTTCACCTGTATAATCAGTAAGGTGGGACTGCCCCACAAAGAGCCAATGTAGCATGCTGCAAACTGTCCACAAGCTAAATGCAAGTGGCATGAAATCAGGAGATGGACATCTGTCTAATTCTGAAGTGAGGCTAGCCATAACATCTGCTCTTTGGACAGCATCTAAATTGACAGAGTTTGCATGTAATAAGGTGGAAATATAACAGAGTGGCAGTCATAAACTGTGGTTGATTTTGGAAAAGAACTAAGGGGAAGTAAGCATTGGGACAGGATTGATTTCGCACTGCACATAGCTCATTTCGAGTATCCCTTAATTCAAATCCACCAGAGCAAGCTGCCGAGTTGTTAATTATATTGCTTGCAGACCTTCAGCAAGACCTTCAAAACACCAGTGTTTAACCATTCTCCGCCTCGGTACGACAACATGGCTGTTGACAAATGTTCAACGTTCTCGAAACAAAACAAAAAACTGGTTGTGTGCCTCTCATCAGATGCTCTGTAGTAGTAACGGAAATGAAATCAGGTCATGCGTACTCACTCGAAACTGACTTTCTTTTGTGAAACACAAAAGAAGAAACTTAGTAGAATGTTCATGATGCTCTAGACCATGCAAAATAAATGTGGGTGCATACTGTCAAGCATGCTTAAAAAATGACAACAAAGAATCATTAAAGAATAAAAGGATAAGGATAAAAGCATAAAAATAGTCCATATGACTGGTGCGCTAGATTCTAAAACCGTATTATATATGAGCAATATCGCACTCGTAGCCATGCAATATGGTTCTATATCTGCACGCTTGTGATTACCTACGGTCGAATTCACTGCTGTGCCAATATACAACCATGTCGCACAGCTACTCATGTGATACTGCTCATTTATACTACAGGGCTGTTGAATGCTTAAATCTGATTGGCTGATGGACATTCTAAGGTATGCAATTATTTTTAGGGAAACGTGGCTAGAGTAGTTCCAGGCAGACTGTGACCACATTACAGGTCCTTACAGTCTACAACATCAAAAGAACCAAACCCCACAGAGAAACTGATCAAGTAAATAAATATTAGGGGTGTAACAGTACATGTACTCGTACAGAAATATTTTGGTACGGGTCTTTTGGTTTGGTACGCATGAGTGCAGAACAAATACAGCATTTTTTTTCCAGGAAATTCCAACAATAAATGGCATTTATCATTGTATAAACGCCTCGGAGACCCGCTTCTCGCGGGTGCTTCAGAAACGTGCCACACTGCAGCTGGTATAAACACGTGCATTGACTAGAGTGGCCACGATCAGCTCCAGTGGCAGTGTCTGAGCCATAAAGCCCCGCAAACTTCTGCAGCGTAAATGGGGTCAGTTCAAATGGCAGAGCGGAGCCTGAGTGAACATGATCATTCCTTTCTCTTTACTACTAATTTTAACGCAAAATAAACATGAATGAACATCTCACGCCTCATGTAATTGCTCAGTCAGTGTTTCAACTGTGGAAAGATGTCAAAAAAACAACTTCGAAACAAAATGTCATATAGCAATTAATTTACCTCAAGCAAGTCATCATTGACAGCCTGTTAGTTCACTAGAGAAATCAAGTCTAGAGAAGAGCATTTTGCTATAATATTAAACTATATACTTAGACTATAATTTTTTTATTATAATTGAATTTATTTATAGAAAGAGCAACTTGTTCAGTAAACCACTGTTTAATCAAAAAAAAAAAAAAATAAATAAATAAATAAAATTGTACCTCCCCCCTTTTTCGAGGGACCATAAGAAATTGGACAGTTGATTCAAAAGCTGTTTCATGGACAGTTGTGGGCTATCCTTTCATTTTTTCTACATCAATTAAGCAGGTAAAAGGTCTGGAGTTGATTCTAAGTGTGCCATTTGTATTTGGAAGCTGCTGCTCTGAACCCACATCATGTGGTCAAAAGAGCTCTGTATGCAAGTAAAACAGGCAATTGTTAGGCTTCAACAACAAAAGAACTCTATCATAGAAACAGCAGGAACATTAGGAGTGGCCAAATCAACAGTTTGGTACATTCTGAGAAAAACAAACAAACAAAAAAAAAAAAAAAAAGACACACTGGTGAGCTCGGCAACATAAAAAGGCCTGGATATTCACAAAGGACAACAGTGGTGGATGATTGGATGATGATCTCTACGATAAAGAAAAACCATTTCACAACATCCAGCCAAGTGGAGAACACTCTCCAGGAGGTAGGCGTGTCAATCAAGAGTCTACAATCAAGAGAAGACTTCACCAGATCAAAAACAGAGGGTTCACCACAAGGTGCAAACAAAGCCAGATTAGACTTTGCCAAAAAACATCTAAAAAAGCCAGACCACTTCTGAAGAAAAGAATTCTTTGGATGGCTGAAATTAAGATTAACCTGTACCAGAATGACGGGAAGGAAAAAGTAAGGAGAAGGCTTGGAACAGCTCAAAGCATACAACAACATCTGTGAAACATGGTGGAGCAGTGTTATGGCATGAGCATGTATGGCTTTCAGTGGCACTGGGTTACTGGTGTTTAGTGATGATGTGACAGAAGACAGAAGCAGCCGGGAAGAATTCTGAAGTGTATAGGGATATACTCTCTGCCCAGATTCAGTCAAATGGAGCAATTGATTGGGCGGTGCTTCATAGTACAAATGGACTATGACCCAAAACATATAGTAAATGCAACCCAGGAGCTTTTGAAGGTAAAAAAGTGGAATATTCTCAAGTGGAGTCAATCTTCTGATTTCAACCCTTGCTGAAGACAAAACTAAAGGCAGACTCACAAACAAACAACAACTGAAGTCAGCTGCAGTAAAGGCCTGGCAAAGCATTACACAAATGAGGAAACCCAGTCTTTGGTGATGTCCATGAGTTCCAGACTTAAGGCAGTAACTGCCTGCAAAAGATTCTCAACAAAATATTTGAAATCAACATTTTATTTATGATTGTATTTATTTGTGTTAATTTATTACTGTGTATAAAAAATGGTTGTAATTCCTAAGCATTTATGTCATATTTTTGTTCAACCCCTTGAATTATAGCTCAAGTCTGCACTTCAATTTCATCTTGATTTTTTCATTTAATTCTATTTTGGTGGCATACAGAGCCAATAGAAAATATGAAAATTGTGTCAGTGTCCAAATATATATGGACCTGACTGTATAAGTTTAGTTTTCCCCCCCTACCACACTGAAATCATACCAAACCGTGACGTCAAAACCGAGGTGTTTGTGTACCATTACACCCCTACTAAATATAGTAAACAACAAGATAAAAAAGTCAAACTATTTCCAGGTTTTTGCCGCAAAATTACGTTTCATGTATGAAAAGCACACACTCTCTTTCTCCCACTCTCTCTCCCTTACAAATGCACACAAATACAGTACTGATACACACCTGAACACACAGAAACATATTCGCACAGAAACATGTTGTCAGTGCTGCTCTGTAAATAGTAAATAGTTCAGCAACTTAAATGTCATTTCTCACTAATAACGGTGCTATTCTTCAAGCAGATGAATGTAAAGTTTCACTATTAGTAGAGACGCTGCTGCCAAACACTGTTGAGAAATGCACAAACTCTAGTGATTCATACAAGCTCACACATGCATCACTCTCTCTCTCACTTTCTCTTTCATAACTGCATTAGTCTGCTATCAACAGCTCAAGTCTCTGTTACTAGGTCTAAAATGACATTTTGGATGAGATGCGTAAGCAATTAATCATACACACAAGAGCGTTTTAAGGACAAAAACCTGGCAAATGTCTGCATTCCGCATTTGAACAATGTCTTGAGGTGAGGTAACCGTAGTATAAGTTTGGACTTTTAAATCTGAACATAATTTGTCTGGTAATATGCTCATAGTTTGTTAGTGCACTGTATAAGACAAAACAGTAATATAGCCAAAACCACCACATATAGTCGCTTTTTAGTGCAAATTAGATGTATATTGATTTTAATCAGATGATGTCACGATTATAAATCCGGATTTAAGGAGTATAGTGAGAGTGATTTCTGGTTAACATAGTATTAATGGTTTGCGTATACTATTTATACTTGTTTTATGTATGACAACAGAAAATATAATGTGATGTTTTACAAGTATGTGACAGTCCATAGAGTAGAACAGATCTGAAGTGCCAAAACTCATCTGAACGCAATGACATCATAAATATGCAAATTAATGTGACGTCACCTGCCGCCACAAGTCTCACAAAATCCTTTGGGAAATACTGATGTGCATAGAAAAGTTCAGTAATTCTACCTACTGCTTTTACATGCTACTAAATGTAGATACACTGCCCTCCAAAAGTTTGGAAATGCCCTAGAAAAGTGGGGTTTTAGACAATATTGGCATGAATCCTTTTTAATTTGTAATACTTTTGCACTGATAAGGGACAACACAAACTACGAAAACATATTTTATTACATAAACAGTTTATACATAGAAAAAAACTTACATTTCGACTCATCAAAATATCCACCATTACAGCTCTGCATAATCTGGGCCATTAAATTCAGTGTATTCTAAACTTAAATGGCAAAGAATTGTTGAAGCTATTAAGGTGTGCTGACCCAAAAATCTGGACCAAGTTTAAACCAGTAACCAGGCATCACAGCTGGCAAAGGGGCATGCATGACTTTGACATGTATATATTGCCATTACTATGTAATCAAAATGAAAATTATTATTGCTGGTCTTCAGTGATAATGTCAAGTTACTTTAATGTATTTGCACCAAAAATGATAAGGATTTATGCTGATATCGTCTAAAACCACACTTTGCCAGGGGTGTTTCCAAACTTTCGGAGGGCAGTGTATCATCCCTCTGCCCAGCCCTTCCACCTTCCCTCTCTCCCTTTGGTTTCATAAATACTTCTCTCAATCTGCTTTCTGTATGGAAACAGTGGAAAAAGATCATCTTCAGACCATCCCCCAGACCACTAACACCTCTCACAGGCAGTGTCTAACAATCTGCCAACAAGTCACATACTCAATCATTTACCAGTGAAGTAATTTCTGTTTAAAACAACGCTGAGATGGATATCGCAGTGGATTTCAGTGCTTTGGTGGGATTTGCAATAAATAAAGTAGTCTTTGCTTTGAAGTGATTTTGTTTTCTGGATGTCTACAATAATATTATTTAAAAATAATATTAATAGTAGAATTTAGGGGGGGAATAAATATGCTGGTCAATGACACAATGGTCTTTTGTTTTGGATCTAATACATTTTCTCAAAAAAAAAAAACAAAACAGTATAAACATTTGTTCAATACCACATACAACCAATACAAGTCTAACTATTACATTTCTAAGACCGTGTTTTAAGCTACTTAATTTATGTCAGACACTTGTATTTGTCATTAACCCTTTTCCAAAATGCTGAAGAATCTGAATACTATTACTGCTCCATCTTGATCTTTACATGGCTAAAGTTATCTGACCCCAAATACAGACCCCAGAGTACCTCATCGTTTTTAACAAGAAAGGAAGGAAAGCCCTGTTTTGCTTTATCCTGAGGTGCAACATCCCATAAAACCTTTACCAAAAGATTCCCTAGACAGGCTAAGCACTATAACAAGAGCCTGAAATCAGTGTGTGTGTTTAAAGTGTGGATGGACTAAGGATCTTCTAACCTCCAAGCTTACTCTGGCTCTGAATGGGAACCACATGCTGCTGCACAGTACGGTTGTTACCTACTCACTCCACGGACTGCCCTGGGGCATAACTTAACCTTCCCTTCTCTCAGTCCAGCACCACAGATACATATTCCAAACCTATGCGGTTAACAAGTTAGCAATTAGCCCTCCACTAACTCCAATTCGCTCATGCCATCACCCACAATGACAGTCATGCCAGAATGGCGTGTGAAGAGATAAAATAATATAGCAGGGAATCCTTTCACCCCTAAAAACAGGAGCGGGGAGGGGGGGATTTACAAAGAGAACTGCCAGCTGAAATTGCAGCCTCCTCACCACATGGCAAACTCACTTTCCCCATAATGTGGAGAGAGCTCCAGGGAAATATTACTGCCTGCATGAAGACGTTAAGAGAAGTTTACAGGCAGACCATACACATTCCTGCAGGCTTAGGCAACACCGCTTTAAAAGTAATACTGAAGGTTTGAGAACGTGTGTGTGAAGGAGTGATATTTTCACCCTTTTAAGAGCTCTGCCATTAAAAGTCATGAAAACATGGCAGGTGGGTCAACACATCCCAGGCAAGTGAGACTTAGCTCCACCATTAAATAATCACCTAAAAGGTTAAAGATTCCATATATCTCCATATAGAATTTAATCACTCCATAGATTCAAGGACAAGCCTGATATTCATACAACGGTCCACATCTGCACATTCCATTCGGTTGGATTTGTTTTGTACACTAATATTACTAAAAAAAAATGAAACTAGAAGAACTCCTTGATCTGCCATTTCTTTCATCTTACATATTTTATTATTTAATGAAATATCTCATTAGTTTAGCATTTCCCCCCTGCCAAAATCTACAAATGAGTGTAAGCAACAAAACCTGGCAATGCCAGACAATCTGGATGTCATTGTTTGAGCATAGACTCTCCATCAGAATGGAATCAGTGTGGACATCTGGATACGATCTGAAGTTACGAGGGGGGGACTCCCATAACCTGATAGCATCTAATCCACAGGAAAGGTAAGGAGTAAGGCAGAAGATTATATTTCTTTACTTTCATTCCCACTATTGGGCTTTTCACACTATTGTTAACCAAAGGCCAATCTGGCTCTGAGCAAACATAATCCTGGGTTGTCTCATTTCATACTGTTCATACATTATCAAGGATTAAGGTGTGGTCACTTTAGTGAAATTTTGTGGGTCCACTGTGTATTGTTAATAGTGCAGCAATATATAAAGCATAGTTCATACAGAAGTCATTTTCAAACCAAGCAACACAATGAATTTTCAGTGTAGAGACATCTTTCACCCTCACACGAAACTTTATTTTTTAAATTTGGTGTACAACCATAAATGTGACCTTTATTAACATGTCAGGATTACACACTGGACATCTGTGTTAATATTGTAATTTGCGTATTTAAAAGGTCATCATCTTTAATTAGACCAATACAGATCACAACAGGCACGCAATTCGTTTCAATAACAGCTTGTCCATCTGTGAAAATGTTGACATGCAAGCAAAAAAATAAATAACAAATAACAAGTCTCTTCTTTTTTTCAAGTTTGCACTTGCCATCACTGTTTGACATTTTTAATTTCGCCACAGATGTTAAAACTAAACATCGCATGTGAACGTTTCTGTGATTGTACAAAGAACATGAATATTTAATGAGGCAAGAACAGTTTATTTTATGATTAGTTGTCAGTTGCTAAACAACTAGCAACTGCACTGCCTTTTAGGACTGGTTAAAACCACAGGTTAAAAGCATTGCTAATCCAGTTTTACTAGTGCATATTATCAGCGTCTCACAAAATCAAAAGAGAGATACATGAGGTAGCAATTTGATCCTGGATCCGCATAGGCTGTGATATTAATCAAACTTTTACAGAAAGATCTGTATACAGTAGCTGAAATGAAACAGAAAAGAACACAAGAAAGTATAAAGTTCTACTTTAAAACTCTTTAAAAACAGCTAAACAACTCAATTACAGCTTCACTTGTAGGATGAGCATACGTTCTCTTTCAGCTAATGAGACCTTATTGATAGATAATGTGCTTTTTGAACGTTATGGACTACCATTAAAGTTTCATCTCAATTTTAACGCTCTGAATTCCTCCGTGTTGTGAAAACACCATGTGCTCAATCTGTCGTCTCCTCCGATGCACTGTAGAAAATTATCGAGTTCCGCGTCTCGCCATCATTCATAACACATGAGCGCACTGACATCAATTCACGTCTGTAAATGCAACTTCCTTCCTTTTCAAAACAAAGACATTTGTTCAGACCCAAAGCGTATTTTTCTCAAAACAAATCTGTCTCGTGTCTTGACATGCGAAAAGCATCTAGAACGCTGTGAGAGAGGTGTAAAACGTTCACCGCTCATCTTGGTCACACAGTTTGCCGAGCTCTAGATCACTTCTTCCTGTCATCTGGGAATTCCTGCCACCGATGTTTAATGTGGGGCCATGTAGCTAACGACTGTCACAAGCACACATTCATTCCAGATGTATCACGCCATATCAAAGCCAAGATCCACTAAGCAGCACTGAGGCCTGGCTGACGGGAATACCGATTAGATGCTTTATGGCGTCTATAAAAAAACAAAAGAAAGAAATCTGAAATCTGAAAACAGCACTCTCAGCCTCTTAAAAAAAGGCCTTTCGGCTTCTACTACGATCTTGTGGCTTCATTTTTGAAGGTAACTGTGAGGGGTTCCTCTGCTCAAAGAAAATATTTGCTATGCTTGGTCCATGAAAGTGAGATCAGCTCTCTGCATGCTGTCCAAGTTGAAGGTTTTATGGTGGAGGAACACATGCATAATGTGTTGAGTGATAAAGAACGAAGAATTTGTAAAGTTGTGGAAGGGTAAGATTCACTTCGCTGACTGGCCTGTCAGTTTCTCTTCTACCCCACCAGCATCCCACCTGAAATAATTCAGGTTTTTTTTTTTGTTTTTTTTTTTGTTTTGTGAAAGACCCCTGAATATTTTATGATTTCCATACAAGAGACCCTCATTTGAAAATATAAAGCCAGCTACAGTTGAAGTCAAAAGTTTACATACACCAAAATAAGAGAGATCGTATAAAACTGCATGTTGTTTTTTTATTTAGTACTAACTTGAATACGACATTTCACATAAAAGATGTTTATATACAGTCACAAGAGAAGATAATAATTGAATTTATAAAAATGACCCCGTTTCGAAAGTTTACATACACTTGATTCTTAATACTTTGCTGTTACCTAAATGACCCACAGAGTTGTTGTTGGTGTTTTTTTTTCCAGTGATAGTCCCATGTTTGTCCCTAACAGTTAAACTGCCTGCTGTTCTTCAGAAAAATCCTTTAGGTCCCACAAATTCTTTGGTTTTTCAGCATTTCTGTGTATTTGAACCCTTTCCAACAATGACTGCAAGATTCTGAGATCCATCTTTTCACACTGAGGACAACTGAGGGACTCATATGCAACTATTACAGAAGATTCAAATGCTCACTGATGCTCCAGAAGGAAACACAATGCATTAAGAACCGGGGAATGAAAACTTTTTGCATTTTAATATCAAGGTAAATATAGCTTATTTTGTCTTCTGGGAAACATGTAAGTTTCATCTGTAGCATCTGAAGGGCAATACTAGATGAAAAATTAAGATATTTAGGAAAAATGAGAAAAATGTACACACCTACATACTGTTCAAAAGTTTACACCCCTTTTTGAATCAAAGTACACAGATGAAGAACTAACTGCGTGTGACTTTTCCAATGTGACGTGCATGTGTATCACAGAGCTAGTGCAAGACAAATGTTTGTGGTTAAAAAGTATATTCATTAATTTTTTTTTAAAAAATTGCAGACTGTTTCACTAGATAAGACCCTTATTGTTCGGCTGGGATCACGCAGAGTCATTTAAAGCTGCACTGAAACTGCAGTTTGGAACTTCAAACCATTGGCCACAACTGAAGTCCATTATATAGGGAAAAAAAATGATATAGGGGTGAGTAAATTATCAGGATTTTTTTTTGTCTGGAAGTGAACTAATCCTTCAGATAATCAGCTTTAACATTGTTACTATAGTAAAGCCAAAGCAAAGGATTAAAATATTACCTGAAAAAAAAAACCAAAAAAAAAAAAACACTGACTTACATTAGGTGCGTCTTTAGATGTATAAACCTGGAGAGAAACATTTTCAATTTAATTCAATATTATTGGTGTAAAGATTTAACAATAAATATTAATCAAAGGCAGTTTTACAGTTAACTTAGACAGTTCTAAAAAAAAAAAAATTGGTGTCATTTTGCCCTTGAATTTACTGCAGATCTCCTAGATCTCACTTGCAACCACCTGGGGGTCTTCGGACCCCATTTTGAAATCCTCTGTCATTTGAAAAGTCATTTAAGCAGGAAATCTACTCACTTGATTCTTTCAATCCCTAGTGCATTTGTGTGCATCTTAAGTCATCACAAATGTGCACGGTGCATTACAGAAAACAACATTGAATACAGGGCCTAAAATTAACACTCGGCAAGCGCCAAATGCTAGTAAACATCAGTGTTGGCGAGTATATGTAACCGTGTCAGTCGCCAGTTGGCGGGCAAAACTTTTACGAATTATAACAGTGCAATGTAGTGAGAACAACAGCCAGTTTTTAATGAGATTTGCTGTTTCTGATGTAAGCGTAATCTTTCCCAAAGACAAAACACAGTTTTGTCATAAGCGAGAAGAGCAAATAATATGATACAAACGGGCTGATAAGGTCAGGATGTGATGGCTAGCTTGTCCCTAGACAAGGTTCTAATAACTTTCACCTTAGAAGATATTGCTGCTTTATTTCAGAAGATTAACTTTTCCTTTTTTTACTCTTCATAACCAGAGAACGCGGTGACACATACCTGGGCTTACGCCGGAACAGAACGGAAACATGAAAGTCAGGACGTCATGACGGTTCTCTGTGTTTTAGCGAAGATGGTGTTTCACTGACGATGGATAAAAGAAAGACTGGCTTGTATTTGATACTGTACGCCTGTTACAAACACACTCCTTGCATTGCGTATGCGATGCGTATTTTTTCTGCGCTCACGTTAATGGATTTTAGCGTTCTCACTGCACACGGTTGCGTTCCAGGAGCGGTGCATCTGCAGCAGTTCAGCGATCGTATCCACACCAAGTCTATTTTGGCTGTGCTGGATGCACTGAAATAAAGTGACAGCTCATTGTTTGCGCTAAATATGAACATGGACTGACACAAAAATTTTGTAATGACACCATAAATGCATATAATTAAAGTAACTGTTTCATGGCCAGTAAAAAAAAACCTTGCTGGAAAATTTTCCTCAGGTCACCGGCCACTGGGTGAATATATTGTGGTTTTTTTATTGGTGTTATTATGAGCAGCAAAGTAAATGACACTTGCATTTGCTGTTTGTGCGCTGCATGAAGGATGCAAACAGATTGTTTTGAGGAGACAGCTGATTGCAAACCATTCATTTGCTGCTCTGATTGCACTCACTATCCACAATAACATACATTTTGAACTAATGACATCGTCATCACATTACTTTACCAACTGATTAAGTGCGCACACGAGTCCTTTTTGCTTTTACATTCACGCTAACCCGCACCACAGTTCCACTGGTACCAAACTCAGACGACCTCCTTCATGTAGTCTTGCCTTTAGTACCCTGGTTCGCTCCCAGGTCAGCATGACAGCTTTTACGTTAGCATTTTTTTTAAGTGAACCGCACCCTGTTTCAAACTAAACTGGCAGTGTGAAAGCCCTCTAAAGTTGGAACTAAAAATGAACAATGCCTAAGGGAGAAGCTCACTAGGTTTTAGAACAGAGATCATGTTCTCACTATCATGCGCATCCAAAATCTGCTAAATGGCAAAAAACCTTATATCAGCCAACAAGTTCATCCGCATAAGGAAACACTTAACAAGTCATTTCAGCGTACAGCTTTACCATATAACCACAACTGGCAGCATCCATGAGTCCTGACCCTCAGCATCTCATGAAATTACATGTCTTGTGGGTTGAAAGACAAAACCATTACAAACATTTCCAGATCCATGAGTCCAACCAAAATGACACTGGGTAATCAGCACTGACGATCATAAGAAATCTAGAGCTCTATTGCATATGAATTCAGGTTGTGGCCAGTTTGTGCTTCCAGGATGACTGAGTCATCGTTATCTTATTCAGTCTTTCTCATATCTCTGTCAGAATGACAAAATGACAAACCACAACTTGTGTTCATTTTAACTACATGTGATTACAATTTCCTTGTGGGTCGTCTCTTCAACAAAAACGTCTTTGCTGTGTTGTTTCACGTGGCATAGCCAGAGAAAAAAAAAAGCCTGTGGTGAATCAATCAAACCATGGAGAATAAAAAGAGCTGTGATTGATGATGCTACCTTTACACAAATCGTCAGACGTCCTAAACGCGCTCTATTCATGGGTCTCTGCTGGGAGGCCTGGCTCAGGCCCCCTAATCTTATTGTAAGTCACTCTGTGCAGGCCGACACTGAGGCCAAGGAGAGGAGTGAGAAAGTAGGGATGAAGAGAGAATGAGATGAGACATGATGGATAGAGGCCTGCCCCAGAGATGCAGATGGAGAAACCTTCCCACTGTCTTGTCTCTGTTTCTTTATCACTCCATCAAGTCCGAACAGCAACAGAAGCCAGCAACGACAACATCTTTTGACTTTTTACAGTTCTTCTGCTTTGAAACTCACGGTCTGATACGCTGCCCTTTGTGCAGATGTCAGATTTGTCAGAGCTGGAAAAAGTAATATGTCTTTAATAGGAATGTTAAAAAAGGTAGTAAAACTGAACATGGAGATGATATGAAGCCTTTAAATATTTAACAGAAAATCAGCAATTCAAAAGCCTGAAATCGATAAAATACAGCTGCAAAATAATGCAGTTATTGTCTGTTTTGTTTCTGTTACCAAGTTACAAAACACAAGACTGGTAAGTTACTACACCATGCCTTTATATAAACTTTAAAATGATTCAAAAACTACTGACAGTATTTGTGCAGTGTAAAAGATATCAGACTACTTAAACGTCTCCTGATGTCAGGAACATTACTGAGGCCATTTCCCACATGCACACAAGCATCACAGCTGTGCGAGAGGCTGCATCCTTCGAAAGGAAACACCCAGATAAGATAGATGGATAATATCTTCCAATTAAAAAATATTTGTTTGGTTTTAAACCCTCAGTGTCAAGAGAAGAACATTTACACTACCGGTTAAAAGTTTTTGAACAGTAAGATTTTTCATGTTTTTTAAAGAAGTCTCTTCTGCTCACCAAGCCTGCATTTATTTGAGTACAGCAAAACCAAACATTCTGAAATATTTTTACTATTTAAAATACCTGCTTTCTATCTGAATATATTTTAAAATGTAATTTATTCCTGTGATCAAAGTAAAATTTTTAGCATCATTACTCCAGTCTTCATTATCACATGATGCTACAGAAATCGTTTTAATAGGCTGATTTGATAATTACATAAAAAGCTTTTGTAACATTGTATTATAGAAATTAATACTTTTATTTAGAAAAGATGCTTTGATCAAAAGTGATGATAAAGACTTTTATAATGTCACAAAATTTCTAGTATTTTTTAGATAAATACTGTTCGTCTGAACTTTCTATTAATCAAAAAACCCTGAAAAAACTACTCAGCTGTTTTCAACATAATAATTAATAATAATAATAATAATAATAATAATAATAATTAGTTTTTAATAGTTTTAATAGTTTTTGAGCAGCAAATCAGAATAATAGAATGATTTCCAAAGGATCAATTGACTGGAGTAATGATGCTAATAAATGAAAATCACAGGAATAAATTACATTTTAAAACATTCAAATAGAAAAGTTATTTTATTTCAAAATTTTACTGTTTTTGCTGTACTTTGGATGCATATAATAAATAAAGGCTTGGTAAGCAGAAGAGACTTAAATTTAAAAAAATAAAAAAAAACTCTCTAGAAAATTAGACTCCAGAACAAAAAATTAGACTCTAAACAACATTAAAATTATTATTGTTAAAACTTTTGACTGGTAGTGTATATACTGTAGCTGGTTTCCAAGTATTTCTTTTTTTTTAAATTACTATTTATTAAATTGACCATTTATTATGCAAATAAAATGAAATTTATTGTTTTGTTCTGTTTTTCTTTCATTACTGTTTGTTTTGTTACTGTGGTAAGTCTATGATTTCAAAAAATGTTTTGAAAATAAAAAAGTGACTGTACTCATGAGAATACATAAAATTTTCTTTCTTCCATGCCTTCCATAAAGTGATTTTTTAAAGAAAATCCTAGTCTGTTTCCTTTTTATTTTCTCTTTTTTAAAAAAAAATAAATTAATAAATACTTCTATTCTGCATATATGCATTAAATGGATCAAAAGTGGAAGTAAGTTTTTTTTATACATATAGTTACAAACAATAAATTAATGATTTTAAACTTTCTATTTAATCACAGAATCCTAAACAAATGTATCACAGTTTTCACAACAATGTTAAGCAGCACAACTGTTTTGAACATTAAAAATGATGATAAGAAATGTTTCGAGCACCAAATCAGCATATTAAAAACAATCATGTAACACTGAAGTCTGAAGCAATGGCTGCTGGAACAAATAAAGCATTGGTAAGCTCTTCAAAAACATTAAAAAACAGTACCAACCCCAAATTTTGGAATGGTAGTATATTTTTTAGAAATTCATCTTTTACGTTCCATGAAAAAACCCCAAACGGGTGTGAAATGACATGACATAATTAATAAATGATGACAGAATCTTCAGTTTTGGGTGAACTATTCCTTTTAAAACAACAGCATGTGCACTTGAGCGAAGCAGTGATTTTCTTTCCTTTCCAAATGCTGATTCAATGACAATCATTTCATATTTATATATACAATGATGACATATTAAACAAATAAATGGGATGTTCTAGATTTGCTCTTGGACCTCCAGCTCAGTTTTTATCTGTATGACTGTTTTATGACTTTTGGCGTTCTCTCTATCCGCAGTAGATCTGCCACGCACAGAGCCCGTCTGCTTCCTCAAAGGACCTCACCACAGACAGTCTATTCGCTCTAGTGTATAAATGTGACATATCTATCAGTGCGAAGACTGGTCGTTACAGATGAAATACACCGGAAAAGCCCTTCATAACCTTAGCTTGTAAATCACACTGCATTCAGTTCCTCAACACAAACAACGTTCAAAATAGTTCCATCCTGAAGAACTCATCGTAGTCTTTACAGTGGATCTCCGCAACTTGATGGTTTTGGATAGTTTCCAAATTTGTCTCCTATACATGTCACTTTAGTAAAAAAAAAAGCTGGCAAAACATAATTCATTCAGATGTAAAACTGAGACGAGGGTTATTAGCTAAATGAGAAAAAGCCAGTGAGTGTAAGGACCATTCGAGAAATATTTAGCACATGACTGCATTTTCTTCAGATGGGTTTATTTATAAAATATGAGGAGAAGTTAAGGTGGGTAACAAACCAAACAGAAGTGACTAATTCTTCTGAGGGCAAAAAGGAAGAGCAAAATGCTAAGTATGCTCTTCCAAAGACCAATGAATGTTTAAACAGCAAATAACAGAACCTTTTGGCATGCTACTATGACCTTGTATTGCCAGTAACACGAGGCACCTTGTTCTGACCCAGCAAACTTCAACTTTACTTGCCCTCTAAGAAAAAAAGCTTCTTTTGCAGTGCACAGTCATCACAAATAACCACACTAATTCACCCGCCAATGACACGCGCTGATGTCATAGCTCCAGGCCAAATATCTGAGAAACATCCACACCAATAAACTCAAACGATGTTGACTTTCAACACAAAAAAGTAGCACTCTGTTGATATAGGACTTTTTTGTAATTCACAGAGGAATAATTGCTGCCATGTTGTATTTGGAAGCTAAATTGAGTCTGTTTTCTTGAGTTTTTGCAGCTTCAGACAGTATAGTGTAAAACATATATAGAGTTCATTCCATTAAGCATTTGTCATGTTAATGTTAGGGGTGACTGGCTCATCTGCAAGTATACATCTACAGTGGGGTCCAAAAATCTAAGACTGCTAGTGCAAATGCTGTTTATCTTTTTTCCTCATACTGTATATTAAAGGTATAGTTCACTCAAAAATGAAAATTCTGCCATTAAGTACTCACCCTCATGTTGTTTCAAACCCGAAAGACCTTCGTTCATCTTCAAACCACAAATTAAAATATTTTTGATGAATTCTGTACGCTTTCTGACTCTGCATAGACAGCAACACTACTACCACATTCAAGGCCAAGAAAGGTAGTAAAGATATTGTTAAAATAGTCATGTGACATCAGTGGTTTAACCGTTATTTATGAAGCTATGCATGTGTAGTGGTGCTCTTGTGAAAGCGTGTCGAAGACTGAGACGGAAGAGAAGATATTGTTGAATAAAAGTTGTTATTTTTGTTTTCTTTGCACATAAAAATTCTCATAACTTCATAAAATTACGGTTGAACCACTGATGTCACATGGACCATTTTAACGGTATTTGCTTTGATGTCTATGCAGGGTCAGAAAGCTCTCGGATTTCATCAAAAATATCTTAATATATTTGGGTTCTGAAGATCAGGGTGAGTAATTAATGACAGGATTTTAATTTTTGGGTGAACTATCATTTATACTTAAGTCAAATTAATGACAAAAAAAAAAATAAAATCAAATTTAATTTTAAAGTATTTAATATGTCCCTCCTTTGTGTTCATGACTACTCAATCAGAATGAACTCCACAAATTCATGTTATTCAATATAATGTCAGTTCTTTCAAAAATAATCTTGCATGTTGCAATGGAAGCAAGGAAATTTCAGTACAGTACTTTTCTAGACTCTGTTTTAATGATTAAACTAAAAAAAAAAAAAAAAAAAAATAAAAAGCATTTCTAATTAACTGAAATAATGAAATCATATACAATTTAACAGCAATTTATTAAAGGTTCAACATACATTTTTAAGGCCCTATGAAATACGTTTTTTTTTCTTTTCTTTTAGTTTTCTTTTTTATAAAATTCTGTGTTTTCCATAAATTCTCTGCATTAGATTTAATGGTTTTATTAGATATTAATAACCAAAAGCATCTCTAATTAATTAATTTTCTTAAAACAATATTTATTATTATTATTATTTTATTTTATTTTATTTTATTTTACTTTTTTCTTCAGAAATTCTTATGTTGTGTATTTTATATTTTTCAGGTAAATCAAATAAACCAAACTTTTATTTTAACAGGTTGCTGTGAACTGACAATAATTTTTCTCAAAAGAAATGGTAAAATGCTCATGAAGTTACTCTCGGGGCAGTTCTAAAGATTATGTTCATGTGTTCTTTTACGATCATACAGAGATGGCAGAAGCTTTCAGCATGTTTAAGTATGTGTGTAGTCAATGAAACCATGCATCTGTGCTATTCATTAACACAGAGACATCACAACATGCAAGATTCATATTTTAATTTTTTTTTTGTGGCTTTATATTCACATAGATTTGATTTAAGTGTACTGACCTACTTTTGATTTATTTATGCCAAATTTGGCAGTTTCCGTGACATTTCATGTTATACAGTAAATTCCATTTATATGACTGGATTCCGTGATTCTGTCCGTGTTTTATAGCATCACAGAAATCATAGGGCCCTACAGATGTAGTATAAAAAACAAAGCATCATTTGCTCTACCTGATATCACTCCAAAACTGACTTTCGCTCATCTTCAGAACACAAACTAAAATGTTTTAATAAAACCTGATTTCTGTCCATCCATCGAATGTAATCAAAGCTTATACGCTCCAAAAAGAGGCATTGTGAAGTTAAGCCATGTGACTCCAGTGGTTTATTCCAAATTTTATCAAAAATATTCTTATTTGTGTTCTGAAGATGTTTTTTTTGGTTTCTCCCTAAGTCTTTTTCTTCCATTTCTGTCACCAATAGAGTTTTGGTTCCTTTCCACTGTTTCCTATGGCTTGCTTAGCTGGGGACACTTAATTTTCAGCAATATTTTCGAGTGGATTGCACAAATACTATTTGAACTGAGCTTGGACGATGACATCTCGGAATAAATAATGAACAGACTTTTTTTGTTTGTTTTTTTTGAACATTTTTTAAAAGATTTATTTTTGGCCTTTATTATGTCAGGACAGATCATAGTTGACTGGAAGCAAAGTGGGAGAGAGAGAAGTAGGTGGGATCGGGAAAGGTCCTCGAGCCGGGATTCGAAGTCGGGACGTCCGTAGCGCAACTGCGCTGTATGTCGCTGTATGCCCGCAAGGCTATCGGTGCCGACGATAATGAACTTTAACTGAAAATCGAGTGTTTACTAATTGTCCTTTTGCATTATTGACATATTTTCCCATTTAACACTGTAAAGCTGCTTTGGCACAATCTGTATTGTAAAAACCACTATATACAGGTGCATCTCAATAAATTAGAATGTCGTGGAAAAGTTAATTTATTTCAGTAATTCAACTCAAACTGTGAAACTCGTGTATTAAACAAATTCAGTGCACACAGACTGAAGTAGTTTAAGTCTTTGGTTCTTTTAATTGTGATGATTTTGGCTCACATTTAACAAAAACCCACCAATTCATTCAATCTCAACAAATTAGAATATGGTGACATGCCAATCAGCTAATCAACTCAAGACACCTGCAAAGGTTTCCTGAGCCTTCAAATGGTCTCTTAGTTTGGTTCACTAGGCTACACAATCATGGGGAAGACTGCTGATCTGACAGTTGTTCAGAAGACAATCATTGACACCCTTCACAAGGAGGGTAAGCTACAAACATTCATTGCCAAAGAAGCTGGCTGTTCACAGAGTGCTGTATCCAAGCATGTTAACAGAAAGTTGAGTGGAAGGAAAAAGCGTGGAAGAAAAAGATGCACAACCAACCGAGAGAACCGCAGCCTTGAGAGACTTGCCAAGCAAAATCGATTCAAGAATTTGGGTGAACTTCACAAGGAGTGGACTGAGGCTGGGGTCAAGGCATCAAGAGCCACCACACACAGACGTGTCAAGGAATTTGGCTACAGTTGTTGTATTCCTCTTGTTAAGCCACTCCTGAACCACAGACAACGTCAGAGGCGTCTTACCTGGGCTAAGGAGAAAAAGAAATGGAAAATAATTTTTTATTTCATTTGGAAACCAAGGTCCTAGAGTCTGGAGGAAGGGTGGAGAAGCTCATAGCCCAAGTTGCTTGAAGTCCAGTGTTAAGTTTCCACAGTCTGTGATGATTTGGGGTGCAATGTCATCTGCTGGTGTTGGTCCACTGTGTTTTTTGAAAACCAAAGTCACTGCACCCGTTTACCAAGAAATTTTAGAGCACTTCATGCTTCCTTTTGCTGACCGGATTTTTAAAGATGCTGAATTTATATTCCAGCAGGATTTGGCACCTGCCCACACTGCCAAAAGCACCAAAAGTTGGTGTTGGTGTGCTTGACTGGCCAGCAAACTCACCAGACCTGAACCTCATAGATAATCTATGGGGTATTGTCAAGAGGAAAATGAGAAACAAGAGACCAAAAAAAGTAAATGAACATAATTTCCAGAAGGCCAACAATTCACTAAAAATGTTTTTTTATTGGTCTTATGAAGTATTCTAATTTGTTGAGATAGCGAATTGGTGAGCCAAAATCATCACAATTAAAAAAAAAAAATCAAAGACTTAAACTACTTCAGTCTGTGTGCACTGAATTTATTTAATACACGAGTTTCACAATTTGAGTTGAATTACTGAAATAAATGAACTTTTCCATGACATTCTAATTTATTAAGATGCACCTGTAAATAAAGGTAAAAAAAAAAAAAGCCTAATGTGCTTGGAACTGTATAAAGGTGAGTAAATCATGACAGAATAAATATGGTTTTGTCCTTAAAATAGCTCAGTACCAGTCAAATAAAGCGGGCACATAAACTCCCTGTTGACTTTCCGGCTCTGGTTAAATGGTCAGCACCAGGATATTAGGATGTCTGAACCAGGCCAGTTTTGCCAGTATGTTGACAGTACTCAAGAGTCAGCAGGAAGCTTCAGAGTCATGTTAACTACTGACCACCCTTCACAGCCCTGGCCTTAAAAGGAGATCAGTGCTGCCTCTCACTTCCTACATTAAATGTTTAATCTATTTACAGTAAAACACTGTTAAAGAACTAGGGTGTTTTTTTGGGAGGAAAAAAAAGTCATTCAAAGAAAAAGAACATGCAGGAGGACAAGAAGGTCATACGGCAACAGGAAGAAGCTTTTTTCCTTGTCCTTTTTTGCAAAAGCGATCCATTTTCTGCTGTCTCTTTTAGGTCATTAAACTATCTTATTACTTTTTACATTGTCGATTATGTCATATAATACAAGAGTGTAATGGAGCGGCTAAAACACGCTGTCGGAACAGTGATGCCTTATTCTGGATATACTGTACAGTCATGTTCAGACGATCGCTCTCAAATAATGCACACCAAAAAACACTATCGTCTTTCTATAGAAAACAGAGCTGTGGGTTTTTAATAGGTGCTACCTCATGTAGTTAAAAGAGAAACAGTGAATATGTTTCACAAGACCTGACCTGAGGAAACTGGAGCTGTAAGCATAAATCAACCCAATGCAATTGAATTCACTGATGAAGACCTTGGGTTGTTCCTCTACCACAAGACAGCACCATTAGTGATCAGCTAACCTTCTGAACTTCAAACTGACCTCTTCACTACGGTCACCTGATTTGTCACTGCGGTATCTGATCAGCACAATCAGAAGTACCAGTACTTACATAGAAACCTATACAAAGTAGCCAGAAAGAAATGCTAATTTAAACTCTTCATATAAATATATAAAGAAAAGTCAAGTCATGTCAGCTCTTCTGTCTTTTATTGTATAGGCTGTGGCTCCCATAGGTTGCTTTTCATTTGCATAAATTGGGTTGGATCTATTCTAGATTCATCTTTATATAATCTTAATTGGTGTTTTCAGATTTCTTTATACAAATATTATGATCCTCTTCAAAGACTCCTTTCCTGAACTACAAAACCAGCTATACAGTTGAAGTCAAAAGTTTACATACAAAATGCAAAACGTTAGTTATTTTACCAAAATAAGAGCGATCATACAAAATGCATGTTATTTTTATTTAGTACTGACCTGAATAATATATTTCACATAGAAGACACTAACATATAGTTCACAAGAGAAAATAATAGTTGATAATAATAGTTGAATTTATAAAAATGACCCGGTTCAAAAGTTTACATACCCTTGATTCTTAATAACTACGTTGTTACCTGAATGACCTGAATCCTCATTGTGAAAAAATGGATCTCAAAATCATACAGTCATTGTTGGAAAGGGTTCAAATACACAAAATGAAGAACTATCACTAAACAAAACCAAAAAAAAAAAAAAACAGCTGTGGATCAATCAGGTAACAACACAGTATTAAGAATCAAGCGTATGTAAACTTTTGAATGGGGTCATTTTTATAAATTCAACTATTATTTTCTCTTGTGGACTATATGTAAACTTCTTTTATGTGAAATCTCTTATTCAAACCAGCACTAAATACAAAATAACATGCATTTTGTATAATCATTCTTATTTTGATAAAATCATTAGCATTTTGCAGACTCTGCAAGGTTTATGTAAACTTTTGACTTCAACTGTTTATTTTCATCTATAAAGTAATATTTATACTATGTGAGAATATGCGCTTAAAATCATCAAACATAAATCATTAATACGTTATGTTAACATGGCAAGTTTAACAGCCCTTAAATATACATTTTGCAAATTCTTTTCTTCTCTTAAATGACATCCCAGCTACCTCTTGCAGACCCTTACCTTATTGGATTCTCCAGATGCCAGTTTGAAAACCTCTCATCTAGGCACAATTTCAAATCTATAACTCAAAAATCTCACATTTTGTTCTGTGTTACAGTCAAATTACAACATATTTAATATAATTTTATGATTAATTTTTCAATTACACTTGTCAAGGCAGACTTCACACAGCGTTGAGATAGCATTCCAGCTTCATTAATTTGTAATTGTTGGTCTATGTACACACGCGTCTGACAGATGTTTAAGCTTGTCACGTTCCACACAAAAGAGCGCTTCGGTTTTAAGGCACTCTATCAAGTTTAAAAGTAGTCAAAAAAACAACAACTTTGAATGACCTCGAAGTTATATTGAGTTAGTTCTATTCTGACATCTCACAAATGAAATAGATCAGTCCTGTATTTTATATGCAGACTATGAACGACATGTACCATGAAATTGTCTTGAGGAATAAACGTCCTGCTGAAGGTTATAAAAATACTAGAAAGGTCATATGTTTGCCAAAGAACACTGTGATGTCCATTGTGACCAAACGGAAAATGCATGGCAGAATCCAAACATTACTAAGATCAGGCCATCTACCAAACCGACTAATCAAGGCCAGAAGGTCAATTGCCAGAGGAATGATCAGAGGCCTGCTACAATGCTGACAGAACTGCAGAGATCTTTGGATGAAATGGGGGAAACTATGTAGACATCAACAATTCTTTCAACACTTCACTGATTCGGCCTTTCTTCATGAGAATGGCTACAAGAATGCCAATTTTGCAAAAGGCCGACATTACATCACGGCTAAAGTTTGCTAGAAGGCATGTGACAAAACTTTTAAGCCACTCCAAAACCTTCTGGAAGATTTTTGTGGTCTGATTAGTCCAGGGTCGAGTCGATTCACCTAAAGCAAAGGAGACTGTTTGGCGCAAACCAAATATGGCCCAAGACCAAGGCATCACCATCTCATCCATCAAGTATGGTAGTGGCAGCATCATGCTCTGAAGTTGCTTTTCAGCAGGAGCAATTGGAAACCTCGTTGGCACCAAAACCAACATGGATAAAGCCAAATACAGGTAAATACTTGGACAGAAGCTGTTGGAGTCAGACAGAGATCTGCATTTAGAGTAAAGATTAATTTTCCAGTGCAACAATAATCAAGTGCACACAGCAAAACTATAAAGGGATAGCTTGGAAAAAAGAAGTAAGCAGTTCTGGAATGACCCAGTCAGAGCCCAGACTTCAATCCAAACTACAGCATGATCAGGAAAATACATTGTGCACATGCTAATTTGGTAGAGTTGAAAATTCCAATACATAAAGCTCATAGAAATACGCAAACTTACTGTGTTCTTAAATATATTATAACATATTACAATATAACAAATAACAAATATAACAACCACGAAGTACCCAAGATTCAATAAAATGCTGAGACATTTTACTACAGCTGTGAATTTTGAAATTGAACTTCTTAAATTACACAGTTTTCAGTGATTAATCATCCCCAAATATGAGAACAAAATAAGTATACTGAAATATTTGTTTAATGGGATCTTTTAATGAAGTACAATATCCAATTCAGCAAATTTTTGTCAGTGAAATACAGTCATTTTACTAAGAATCCACATGATTTGGAGGACAAAAGATTTCCCCACTCAGATTTAGCTTTGAGTTCAGTTGGTCGTGCGAATTTGACATTTGCTCAGTTTGAAAGTGACTTCTGTTTGAGCTGTGATTTGCTACACTATTGATAATCTACAATGGACCATTATTGCCCACAACATTTCGGTGAAGTCTAGATGTGACTGACTTGACTGTGCTCTGGCATTAGCATAGCCTTACGAAGTGGAAAAACAAATACTGCATTAATTGTGTTCATTTTATCACATGAATTAAATAAAGGGGTCATCGGATGCCCATTTTCCACAAGTTGATATGATTCTTTAGGGTCTTAATGAAAAGTCTATAATACACTTTGGTTAAAAATTCTCAATAGTTGTGTAAAACAACACCCTTTTTACCTTGCCAAAATCAGCTCTGCAAAAATCATCTCATTCTGGTCGAGGCTGCTTTAAATGCAAATGAGCTCTGCTCGCCCCGCCCCTCTCTTCTCTCTGTGGAAAGACGAGCCTTTTTACTTTAGCCACATTTAGCCACTAAACTTGCTAACTAGCACTTTATAAGGAAAGGTGATCGCAAAGATTCATAAAAAAAAAAAAAACCTTATACTCACTTCTGCTGTAGGTGAAGCTGGATCATGAATGATTTGCGCGAATATAGACGGATATATGTAGATCGGGAGGCGCATTCCCTTCACAAACAAACGTAATCTACTGCATCTTCAGCTGCTTAGATGTCGGGATTAAATGACGACCATTATGTTCATTATTACATCCAGCAACACAGCACCTCAATCGCTCAATTGGAGATATTCTTGTCTAACAACATCTAAAAGTGAACTTAGCATCCGATGACCCCTTTAAAGCAGGGGTGCTCAACCCTGTTCCTGGAGATCTACCTTCCTGCAGAGTTCAGCTCCAATCCTGATCAAACACACCTGAACCAACTAATTAAGATCTGAAAAAGCACTTGATAATTACAGACAGGTGTGTTTGATCAGGGTTGGAACTAAACTCTGCAGGAAGGTAGATCTCCAGGTACAGGGTTGGGCACCCCTGAATTAAAGCTTGTGTTTGAACTTTTTAATGAGTTAAGTTAATTAATATGGGTTAATAATTTGGACAAAAAAAAAAGTGACATAAATGATTTCTGTAAACACTGTACATGTGCTGTATAAACTCTTAAGTGCATCAGAAGCACAAAGTTATAGCTACAAGGTTCGTACAGATATTGTAAAGTGTAATTTTAGGACTTTCATGGACTTTTCAAGCACTATTTTTATTTATTTTTCCTTCAAGGACTTGAAGGATATAGACGGATATAGAGATCTCACTTATCAAACAGTGTCTTCCATTTCAAATTCTTAAAAAAAAAAAAAAAAAAAGAGAAATAGATAAATATATATATATATATATATATATATATATATATATATATATATATATATATATATATATATATTTATATATAGGCCTACTAATAAAAAAAAAATGGCAAAAATAAAGTGAAGCACATGTAAAGTATTACTACTAAAGTATTACAAAGTATCTACACTTTTACTATAATAAAACCACTGTTAATTTTCTTGAGGGATTTGTTTGTGTATACTTTCTCTTTTCCTTTTTTTTGTTTTTATAGTTGTACTGCATTAATGGTTTTCTACTGTTAAAGAAAAAAAGTCAGAAAAAAAAGATCTGAACAAATGATTCGCGAACCCACACCAAAGTCCCAATCTGAATCAAATGATTTGTGATCCGTGCTCCAAAGATCCAACGTAAAGCAAAAGATTTGCGAACCCACTCCGAAGTTCAGTTCTAAATCAAATGATTTGCGATCCACGCTCTGAAGTCCTGATCTGAATTTGATTTAGATCAGGACTTCAAATGGCGTACCGTGAATCATTTGATTTGAATCATTCAATTTGCTAAATGATTCACAAACCCATTCCGTTTCAAATAATTCACGATATGCGAAGTTCCAATCTAAATCAAATGATTCACAATACACGATTTGAAGTCCTGATCTGAAACAAATGATTCACGATACGCAATCCAATTGGAGCGCTTTGAAAAAAAGAATAATTTTGCGACGCAATGGTTTAACTGTTTTAAATGGTTTAACAGAGTTTAGAAAAGCTCAGTTTCACCAATCACTACGCGCTTTTTAAAATCGTTACAAGTGTCAAAAAGTAAAAATTCAAAAATGAATGCCTCTTTTAATTTGATGTGGTTTTTGCTACTGAATCATTTGAAATGAATGATCAAAGCCATGAGTTTGAATCAACCGGAGCGGTTCCAGAATAAATGACTCAAATGATTTGGTTCATCTGTTCCTCTTTTCACATCTTCAGCCATGTTTAAACGACCCTGTCAGTACTATTACGTGCTTAGCTTGATTGTTTTCTGACATTAACTAAAAAAAGGTATGACGTTTTTTTGAATTGTGTGAATTTTGCATGAAAAGATATGTGCTTTGAGACAAAATTAAACACTTATTTCATAGATATATTGTCTTTCAATAATTCAAGCACTTTTTAAGTACCTATTCAGGAATATTGCTATTTTCAATGGTTTTCCAGGCCAAACATTTCAAAAAGTCAAATTCAAGTACGAACCCTGCAGCTATGTGGAAGGAACCCCTTCTGCTGATAGAGGACTCAGCTCAAGACCTTCTGTGACAGTTCTTCCTTGGGGCTGGCTTCCAGAAGAAGGCAGGAGTTTAACGTGCACATGGGAGAGGCATTATATCTGCAAGAAAAAGACTCTTGCAGATGAATCCAAGGGAGGTTTGATGGACCGTACAGCAGAAAACCGTAACTCTATCAGCTCTCAAATGTGAGCCTATGACACAGAGACCATCTCAATTACTGCTCTCAAAACTCCTGTTCTAGGAAGTACTGATGCTGCACGCTTTCGAAAAAGAAGGGAGAAAAATTGAGGTCCCGTTCAAATAATTTGTTCTCACTCCTATGTTTAGTTGGGGGAGGCAAGAAGCAGACTAAATCAATCACACGGAGCCCTGAATAGACTGAGACGGGGCAGAGTCGGTGAAAAGCAGCCAAGTGCCTGCAATTCCCAGCATTAGTCTCCACCAGAAGGTCACCATAATGATGAACCTGAGATTTGTTTAGGCTGTTTAAAATATAACTAATCTCTGGACGCACGTACAAAATTGTTCCATTATTTTTTTTCCAAGTCAGATTAATTGATCATCTCTATTTAATAAAAGTACCAAACGTGACCTTTGAAACATTTGGAAACATTTAACATTTTTCAAGGACCCAGTTGCTGAAGCAGAAAGGATAGAGCAGTGACACTGGAAGCGGTCCATAGTAATTATGCTGCCCTCTGAAAAAGTATTGTGGGTAACCTTTACCGTGCCAACAAAAGCAAGAGGGAGGAGGTGAACTTGCATCAGGATTTCTTTTTTTAGAAACAAGTTGCATAGATCCAGAATTGACTTTAACTGAGATGTTTGTCCATTAGGTTAATGTAACGTTAATGCGTAAGATTGTGGACCAACAGCTTTCATAAACACTTCTGATGGCTTCTCCACCTCTGTAAGCTAGAAACCCCTAATTGTTCCAGCAACATGTTATGTTGCCTGTATCAGAATAAGACCTAACAGGGCATTCACACAGAACGCATTCTCTCGCTACAAAGCAGCTAGGCACAATGACAAATTACACTAATACAGACACTTAATATGCTTAAACATATATAAATTCTTATACTGTCCCCCAGATTGATCTGATTGGCCAGATATTTAAAACAGAATGATCCTCTGTGCTGTTACATAAACTACCATTCAAAAGTTTGAGTCAGTAGGATTTTTTGAAAGAAATTAGGTCCACTTATAATGTCATCAAGATTTTTAAAAAATGTTTTTTTTATCAAAAATCATAATTTAGAAGTAATAACCAACCCTAACTGTCTTGAACCGGAATACACAGAGTTCACGCAGAGCGTGAAAAATATATATATATATATATTTTTTTTTTTTTAAACAAATGTTGTTCTTCTGAACTTTCTATTAATCAAAGAATAATACTAATCAGCACTGTTGCAACTGTGATACTATAGAAAATGTTTCTTGAGCACCAAATCAGCACATTAAAATGATTTCTGAAGGCTGAAGACTGCTCCAGTAACTTCTGATTCAACTTTGCCATCACAGGAATAAATTACATTTTAAAACATATTATAGAAAACATTGTATTTGTATTTTGTAATAATAGTTGTAATAATATTTCACAGTATTACCATTTTTATTGTATTTTGATCAAATAAATACAGTCCTGGTAAGCAAAAACATTTTTTAAAAACATATACAAACTCAATTTTTATCTCTGTCTGTTGGCTTTTAACATCACAAAGTAATGTTTTAAGTAAGGGATAATCAACGGCTTGTCGTGCATTAAAGCATTTTAAATGCACAACGCGGAGGCAAAGAACCACCTAACGCGAATCAAAGTGCATTTAAAATCCTTTAATGTACGACAAGTTGTTGCTTATCCAGCTTATTTCATGGTCATTTGCCAAGTTGTAGACAAGGTAAAACTAGTATTGCTCTTTGCAGCGCAACATTTGACCGAATGGGTAAAAATTAGTCAGTTACGATGCATTAGCTCTTGCATTTTGCCCGCTTCTAATCAGACAAAGAAATGAAATAGTGCGAAGATCACATTTATTTGAATGAATTCTAGAATTTATTTCAATTAACTATCGACCGAGAGAGAGAAAGAGAGAGATGACAGTTATGTGTGCTGCATATGCGTGTCTCTCTCTACGAACAATTAATTACTTCAAAAACAGCAAATTTACCACCTCAGTAGCGATCTAGTATCTAGGCTATTTTATTAATAAAAAACAGCAGGCAAGTGTTGACAACAAGTTTATGTGAGTGCAGCGCAATCTACGATCTCAGACCTCTCTCTCTCTTTCTCTCTCTCTGTGTGTGTTTATGTGCGAGTGATGTGTATTGGTTAGTGTGCATCAATTAAAGCAGCGCATTTACTCTAATTTGGAGTAGACGTCACCGTTACGTCACTTGCAGTTGAGCATGCATAGTGGTTGCAGAAAAAACACTGGTAACAAGTGGAGATAAACGGGTAAAATCCATGAAATAAGGCAAAAAACAATTTTTGTGCCTTTTGATGTCAAAATTGGAATGCAAATAATTTTTATAGAATACTGTCATCAAAGACGCCATTTGAAGCTAAACACATACGTTTAAACGTACATACTATGGATGAAAACTGCTATGATTACTCTACTTCTAAAGCATAAATTTGATTTAAACAATAGGTCTACATTATATTCACATATACTGTTCATAGGGGACGTATTGTATTAGCCCTACAGTTACAGCATGAAATATTATTTAAACCTATTACTATAAAAAATTTTACATAACATTTATTTATTTTATCTCACAAGTGTTTTTTTTAATAGCTCCTAATTCAGACTTTATAACTTGATTTAACTCAAAAAAAGTGAGTTTGTCAATTCTGAGGGGGAAAAAAAAGCCAGAAGTGATACATACAGGAGAAAACTCCTATTCTGAGCCGAGGGGAAAAGAGAGAATGACGAGTTGTTTTTCCTCATTAGAATTGCAATTACAATCTCGGAATTGCAAGAATAAAGTCAGAATTTTGAAATATAAAATCAAATTTACCGTTTTTTTTTTTTTAATTCTTTTATTCCATGGCTCCATACACTGCCACTTGAAAACCGTAATTTTCTGCAACCAGACAGGCTCCACCCACAAAAAAAAAACGTCATCCCAGTTTCGCATCTGTAAGACTATCCCACTATCTAACGTCAATTTCGGTGAATAACAGTGCTTATCGTGGGTGACAAGCTCCTGTAATATGTGGAGAACATTTCGAAAATGACATCTAATCAATATAACCTATTATCTTTTTTTTTAATTCAACTATTTTGTACCATATCTGTGTAATTCTCTAGCCATAAAGGCTACCTCTCCGGGGTTTTCTGCAACCATGAATCCCGAATGTTTACAAACGTATAATTGGTACTTAGAATGGTGATTAAACTGACTTGGAACTACCTGTGCATTAAACGGTTTTACTGCATACCTGCCAGCCAATCAGAATCGAATATTCAAAACAGACCACGGAATAACATTTTTTAAACATAACAAAGTGTAGAATGCCTATTTTCTAACAGAGAGGAAATTACATGAGTCAATGCAATAAGAACAGAAACTCCAGCCCAGGTTTATTCAGCTGTATAAATTGCTGTAACCCTGAAAAGTCATCTTTAGTGAATTTTTGTGTTGCTGATCATTTTGAGAAAATATTGTATTTCTGCAAAACGATCTTGTTGGATAGAATATCTGACTTCAAAAATTGATAATTATATATCTCTATCTGTTTTCCCCACTCTAGCATGTCTCACTTTACCAGCTTGGCTAGACAGATTGAAGAACAGTGTGGGAAAAGTTAAAAGCAGCTGCAACCTTCAGATGAGGTCACAGACTACTGATCTGAGCTCAGTCCCCTCCATGTGACTTTGACTACATCATGCGCTATGTAATTCCTCCGTGCTCTCACATTCCAACTCAAATAGATTCACCACAATGATGTGATGTCTCTGTGCAAAGCACACAGGTCTCATGTTTAGAAAATATGTTTGACACATTGCAGCAGGAAGGAGTTAAAAAACGTGACAGACCAGGTGACAGTAGGTTTCCAAGTAGCCTGTTCCAAGTTTTCCACTTTAACCCCAGCCTCAGCTCATTCTAGAGCCAATGACATCATATATAGTGTAGCGAGAGAGCGGTGTTACAAAGTAAAACCAAGCTGACCGCAAATTAGATGTTATTCACAGAAAAACATCTGAATGTTCAGCCAGAGCTGTCACATACAGGCTACTGAACTTTTTTCTTACCGTTCTGTTCATCTAGCTCATTGCCAATCTCCTGACCCATCTGTTTTTGTCTACTTATGACTGCAGCCAGGGCATCCAGGCCAGCATCCTGAGCTAAAGAGAAAGACACATGGGAATACAGAACTGTACAAAAGAAAGACAAAAAAAAGCAAACATTATGGTTTAACATGCCCATATTTTATGCTCCTGTGGTTTCATCAGGCGTTAAAGGACAAGCTCATCTCGTGGGTCAGAAAAACAATAGAAAACTACATAAATCCCATCTAAATGAGCCTCATAGAGAGAGAAAACCATTAGCAGCAGGGTGTTGGCACCTGCGACATTTAAATGACATATCGTGTGATCTGATGTCATTTTTGACAGAGGCAGCTGCCACGGTGGTCCACAAGGTACTTTAGCTGTAACCTTGAAGCTAAAAGTATAACTTGGGTAGACAAACCGGCTCCTGCTTCTCAAAACTCCTACCAGTTTCTATTCTCAAATGAGTAGCAAATCTCATAAAGGGGGTGTAAATTTAAAAAAAGGGCTTCTCGAACTGTCTAATCCCATCAAGAGATAAATGATTTCCTTGACAGCAGAGAGAAGTAGCCAGACAATTGTGAACAAGAAGCAATATCACATTAGCTGTAAGACCAAAGACTTGCAAAGTAATTTCACATGTAATATACCTTCAATAATCTGCTGCTGTTGGTGTTTGATTTCTCCAAAGCTGAGTCCTCTGGTCTCCTCAGACTCATTAACCAGCCACGGGTTCACAGAGGGCCCTGACCCGTTTCCACTTGCCATCAGACTTGACCTGAAGATAATGATTGGCATAAAAATACACATTGTATCATGTCAGTTTATTACACAGACTCTTCCAAATTCTGCATTTTGAAAATCTGACATAAATGTACCAAATGTATCATATTGTGTACTTAAGTTTTATGAGACAATGCACTGTATTACAATGATTCACTGACAAAGATTGTTAAAACTATATAATATAAAACTATTTACTTATTGCCTTTGGTGTTAAATTATAAAATTAGGTGCTAAATACATACTTCCCTTCACAATTTAGGGTCAGTAAGATTTTTTTTTAATGTTTTTGAAAGAAGTCTCCTCACAAGCTGCATTTATTGTATTGAAAACCCAGCAAAAACGGCAACACTGTAAAATTTGGTTACAACTAAAAATAACTATATTTTAAAATGTAATTTATTCCTGTAAACGTTGAATACTCAGCAGCCATTAAGTCAGGCTTCAGTGTTGGAATCCTTCAGAAATCATTTTAATATGCTGATTTGCATAAGAAAAAAAACATTTCTCATTAAGCAGCACACATATTTTAAAATTTTATAATAATACTTTTTGTGGAAACTGTGATTCTTTTTTTTTTTTAGGATTCTTTGATTAACAAGAAAGTCCAAAAGAGAACTCTGTATTGTCACTTTTGATCAGTTTAATACATCTTTGCAAAAATATTATTTTCTTAGAAAATAAATACAGGAAAAAAAAGAAAATACTTAAAATGTAGAGTCTAGGAAGCCTAACATCAATTAGAAATTAGCCTAACAATTTTTTTTTTTCAAGATGTTCATGTTTTTCTTTCGTCAGTCGTAAAGAAATTATGTTTTTTGAGAAAATATATATATAATGGACTGCTATTGTGCCCCGGGATTGAACTTCCAAAATGCAGTTTAAATGCGGCTTCAAACGATCCCAAATGTGGTTGTAAACGATCCTCATTTAAACTGCATTTTGGAAGTCCAAACTCGGGGCACCATAGCAGTCCATTATATGGAGAAATGTTTTTCTCAAAAAACATAATTTCTTTACGACTAAAGAAAGACATGAACATCTTGGATGACAAGGGGGTGAGTACATTATCTGTAAATTGTTGTTCTGGAAGTGGATTCTCCTTTAAATGTTTTATACAGAATCTTTAAATATCAATTTCTCTTTGCAGAAAACGTATGGATTTTTTACAGAAACCTCCGGAAAATGAGTGCACTGTTATGTTGCAGAGGAAGTAAAATCACTGTAACACAGCCGCTTTTAGCTTATTGTTTTAATAAAACGCAAAAACGTATGTACATGCGTTTATGCATTCAGCAGTCATCACTGTAATACACAAAGTCAACTTTCTCATTGCATACACTCACAGTAACTAGATTACGTACACAGCGTAATATTATAGTTATTCCACATGCACTGTCAATCAACAGCTATGTGAATGGACACACATCATCTACTTTACAAACGTAAATAAACTTCGAAGCACGTCCGTGAGTTGTTCAAGAGCCACAGGCTCTTTCTACTAAACTCACATCTGTAGCACTCATGTGCCTTCAGAATAAATAACCTTTCTATTTTTTACTTCTAAAACAGCAAACAACATCCCCTACTTTGGACCTTGTAAGATCAGAGAACCTCTGTTTATTTGTTCATATGGGTTCCACTTTGTTGGGCCCGGAGAGTGAGTTTTCATGCCCTACGTTACAAGGACACAAAGCATATGAACCGCCTCTGGCTTTTATACAAGCTTTCAAAGTGCCGTGCCAAACCTAGAAGTGGCCTGTTATCCTGTGGAGACACTGCGTTGTGCTTTTGCACTTTTCTTTGATTAATGTATGAAACCTGTTCCCCCTGAGGCTCCTGGACAGCTCGCAGAGAGAGAAGTGAAGTTTAAAGGCTCTTCTGGAAAAGCTATCAGCGCTCAGCATCGCGCAGAGTTATGAGCCGGTCACTAGCTCGCACGGGTGTCCTGCTTCCTGTGGGTTCAGAGCCTATATCTAAAGGAGTATCAAGTAGTATCTATAGCTACCTGAAGTTAAAAATGTCCATCTCAAATTCATCCATGGCGCTGCTTACAAAACAATTAGCTTTTTTTCAATTTCATGTCTGGATGGCACAAGTGTCCTGATATCATAAAGAAGAAAAAAAACTTCTGTACAAGAATTAAATACCTAAAAAGAAACCATATTAAGTAGTTTGGGACAATATTTCGGCAGTTAAGGACACTTCATTGCTTAATATTTGAAAAAATAACATTTCTCGAAATCCATGTCATGCGGTGCAACCAACATGTAGAAAAAAAAATATATATAAAACATGAAATTGAGGACTGCTGTAAACCCTCTGAAATTTTTTACAATTTTAAATAATTTGGCATTTTTTTAAATAACACAACAAGGCTAGCTAAGGTTCTGTCACCCAGACCAGTCTAGAAAAATTCTCTGGAGAGTGAATATCGACTTGAAAGAAATCGGCCACTGAGGGGCGGTATCACTTTTTTCAAGGCTGTAAACGACTGTTTAAACAATTGTTTATCGCACATAAATGCCATACTCATATCATATAGTAGAACTCTTCATTCCGGACAACTTTGCCTTTAGAACCACTGCTGTCAATCAAATAGTTTGTTACATGGTCAAGAAGATGTAAAAAAAAAAAAAAAAAAAGTTTTAGGGTGATCCGATCACAGCTGGCGCTGTAACAGTCATAAGCATTAAAAAACATAATATTTCTATGTAGGGATGCACTGATACCAATACTGATATAGGTATCGGCCCGATACTGAGCTCCTGTACTCATACTCGTTAAAATGCGCCGATACAATGCCGATACCACACAGCATACAAGCACCATATTCAGACAAAGAAACACCGACAACAGACAGCAGAATGGAGTTATTAAAGATTAAGGATTTCGGCAAAGTATATTTATGCTATATTAATTAACATAATGTTAAACATTTAGTATTAATGCCTGTAAGGCAGATGTGCGTGAGCTGATAAGCAAAGCACGCACAGTGGATTGAGCGTGCTTAACAAAATCTTGTAAAATACATTTTACTGGGAATAATTAAGTGTGAAAATACCTTAAGGATACAGTCAAACCAAACATTATTCAGATACCAGATATAATTTTTTACAATTTTTTTGGGGTTTGGGGGTCTAAGTTCAGGTTTTCATGAACCTGGTTGACAGCATGCCCAGGAGACTACAGGCTGTCACTGAGGCTAAGGTTGGCCTGACAAATTACTTTTTGGTTGATTGTAATCCATTGCATCCCTTTCTATCAAAGTTATCTGACATTATTAACCTAAATTTGTTCTGAAAACAGTTTAATTCTGAGTTCTTGTCATATTTTATTACCACTTTCTAAACTACAGAAAATAAACTGTGATAATGTGATAAATCGTAAAATTGTCTAAATTAATTTTGGTGCATCTAAATTAATTTTGGTAAATTAATTTTGTATCTATTTGATAAATAAAGTTAACCAAGTAACATTATACATATTCTTTTGGTTTCTGTACCCAATATTTAAAAAAAAAAAAAAATTACTGGTAAATTTAAAAATATCGGTATCGGTACTCAGTATCGACAAGTACCAAAAATAAAAGTGTCGGTATCAGGCAAATACTGGAAAGAGTGGTATTGGTGCATCCCTATTTCAATGGTAAATTACCAGGTTTTGTCAAAAAATATTTTTTAAATCCTTGATTTAGGTGGTTACAGGCTTACTAAATAATGTCTTTTTTCATATGTGCTTAAATGCATTAAAACGCCTGAATCCTGGTAATCACTGCTTGCAGCTATATTTTTATTTGATTTTTTGGTAATTCAATTGAAACTTTTGTTGAAAATGCTGTAAAGGTTTGTCACATGTGTTTAAAACTAGATTTTTTTCTTTATCGTGGACACTCATATATGTCACTGACCCATATCAAGGATTTATGACCATTTTTATACTGAGGATTTTTTAATGTTTCCTTTCCAGGATAAGCAGTAATTCATGCAGGTTAAGGTGAAACTGCATGTCAGAAAAGGGTATTTGAGTAAAACTCAAATTACTTCCTCTCACTATAAGCGCTAGTTTTTGACAATGGCCCTTCTCTTCCAGTTAGTTCAGCATCAGCGGAGCTTCACTTGGGTTCAGAGAGGTCGCTAACCTCTGAAGAGTCTTCAGCTGGATCGGTTCCTCTCATTCTCATCCTTCCTCTCACTAAGGAAGTTTACTTCTCACATGCTTAGCAAGCTGGACCTCTTTCTTGTCAGTCTCTCCATTCTTCCAGCTTTCTAATCTACAAAAGTACCAAGGCAGTCACAGAGTGCCTTTGAAGGGTTGTCTCCATCCAAGTCAGAGCTGATATTAATCCTCTGACCAGCGAGACAAGTGGTCAGTGGCGGATCCTAATCTTTCTGACATGTTTGGCAACTCGTAGCTTGCGCCAGCCCCTCTCCACTTCCTCCGCTCCATCTCAGCGGCGTGAGGATTAACGCTTATCCAATTAACCTCCCGCAGAGCCCGCAGACTTAATCAGACGAGGCATCACACTGGAGCGAGACCTGGAGACAGACCTCGTCTCTTAGAGGCCCTATTTAACTAATTACAACTTTGTGCATTATGATCAAATATAAAAGAGAGGAAGTTGGGGGAGGAGGGTAGGGGCACTCTGGTCGGGAACTCCGAATCTTCAAATGAGCGGCATGTCATTTTGTGCTTGATTAGAGGTTAATCTTCCACAAAGGTATTGTTTCACGAATGCCATAAGCCTGGTCTTATCCCTATGGAAAAAAGTGAAATGCTATTTCAGCTTATTGAAGCAAAGCTAACACCCCCACTGGCAGACAAAGACCACACAGTGAGATGAATCCAGGCCCTAAAAATCCTGCCAGGCTAACACTCTCATTAAAAATTCTTTAGTATTTAAAAAACTTGATCAAATGACTGTAATTTATTAGCGCTCTTTAACTAAATGTGTGCATGGCGTAAAAGTGCGACGTGAACGGGGCCAATAAAGATAAAAGTTCAGCCCTCCCATGTTAAGGAATTAGAGGATTAAGTCCACAAAGATGTGTAGAAAAAAAGGGATCAGGCCTTTAAATGATTTCTCAAAGTCTCCTAATTTTATTAATTTAAGATAGTAACTAAACACCTCTTCTCAGCCTTTACCACCCACTGAATCAAAAAGGCCCAATCTATCAAACTTGATCTGGTTTGCTGTAAAATAAGCCTCTGTATTAGCCTGTATCAGTTTTATTTCAATATTTATATAAAAATATATAGTATTTCTATCATGACAACATGAAGATTTTAGCATGGTAATGGATATGACAAAGTTAATGTATTTGGTCTTGGCGGAATAAATCTGCTACGCTATTGCTGCTGTTGTAGATTATTGCTGAAACCCTCCACCTCCCCAGCTCCACCTGCATAGATCTGCTAAGAGTTATTATATATGCTATTTGTGCAGCAGTAGTATGTCCTAAATACTCACTGCACTTATCGTGTTTGTATTGGCAGTAGCAAGTTCCTTGCAGCAGCAAACATCTACAACAACAGCAATAACCAAGCTAAAATCTTCATTGAGTTATGGAGTTGTCATGATAGAAATGCTATATTTATACTTATATATTTATACTTCTATCTGATATCCACCTGTTTCCGAGGGGCGCTACTGTAAAAAAAGAACGTGGGAACAACTTCCGGTGAGGCGGCAGTAGTGTTATACCAATGGTATTTTGTGTGCTAATTAGCGAGAGGCTAAGTGTTTTTCGGATCTTTGTTTAATTTGTAAAGTTGAAAACCTTTATGAGAGATGTCGTTACGGTGCTCAGGGACAACATGTGCTGTTCGGAGCTGTGCTCTCACATCGTTAGCAAGTTTGGATCGCTAAATCTTGAATGACTGTGATATTTAAACCGAGGCATTGGAGCTTGTAGTGCCAGATGAAGCCTCGATTCGAGGCTTGTGTTGTTAACATAGAAATCACAAAAACCAGTGACAAACGAAGCCTCACTTTCTCTCCAGTCCCATGCACGATTCAATTTGTGTGTCAGTTTGAACCCCCAGACCTTACTTATTAATTTATATTTTTAAATACCCAGTCATACAAGTAATGTGAAAAATACAAATTATTTAAGGAAAATTAAATATTTGCCATACTGTGTGCACTTTGTGTGTACATTATTCTTTTATTACATCAAATAGATATTCATACTAGAATTTAATGCCACAGTTTAATGGGTAAATGAATTTATCAGAGACAGGAATTCAACAAACAAACACACACACTGTTAGACTTATAATTGTGCACATAACATGAGTCGATCTGTGGAATGTGTGTTGAATGTTTCGTCCGACGGTGTTTCTTTCACAGGCTTTTGGCTGCTTTATTTTTTACTAACCACCAGATTGTGCTGTTTTCGACACACTCGAAGCTTTGAATCTTTCCCTGAAACAGTCAGAGGAAAATGTCAGTGCTTCACAAGGCTTTATTTGCCCATCACTACTGTCAACTGTTGAATGAATGAGTGTCACGTCCCGCTTGTTTACTACGAACCGGAAGACGCTCCCACTTTTGACGCAAGGCCTCATGGGGCGTAGGAAACTTGTGGACAGAAATACTGTATCAGACATGGAGCATTAAATTTCTACTGAAAAATAAAACTTATTTTTATATTAGTGGGTTGTTTTGCCTTCCTATCCTAGTTCATATAACCTTGATCAAGAAGGTCAAATCAGAATAATGACCATCTCATTTCTCTAAGGAAGTTGGGCTCTGGAGCTGTCGTTTCGATTAGGAGTCGTAAGCGCACAGGAGATTGGCGGTGACACATTAAGTCTCTGATTGGTATATTTTGGAGAGAGGATGTGAGCGCAGTGGAGAGTAGGGAAGTGTAAACAGTCCGGATGGTGGAAGTTCAACACTCAGCTCTGATCAGTAGAGCAGTAAAGCTGAACTGGAGCCCTCTGAGAGTGTGCACAGACTTCCGTTTTAGCGCAGGTCGCACCATTTCGGGCATAGAGTTACTCAACACTGGGACAGTACTGCAGGGCCAAGAAGGAAACATGGAAAGGAAAGGCCTCTATGGTCTGGTAGACTAACTAAGGCATAGAGTTCATGGTTTCTCTACTGTTGTTCTGAATAAACGTCAAATTAGGGTGAATATCAAACTATGCAGCTTCAACAAGGATGGCCCGCTGAACAGGGGCCAGTTTGAGAGTGTTTTGAGCCAGCTGACTCAGTCACTTGGAAAAGTCACTTCCTCTTCAGGCCATTGCTGTGTTGACACTGAGCATTTTACATTCATTGATCTTGTATATCCATTATGCCTTGCAATCATAAACATTTGGTTTTCAGTAATGTATTCTACATCGTTGTTGCAAATCTTGCTGATTTGTCTCCAAAATATTATTATTTTAAGAAATGAATACTTTAAGAATGCGTTAAAATTGTTCAAAAGTGAGAGTAAAATACTGTTTTTAACATTGATAATAATTAAAATAAGTTCTGAAGGATCATGGGACACTGAAGACTGGAATAACCCAGAGGAACGCCCATCAGAGGAATAATTAAAATATATTAAAACAAAACAGTTATTCTAAAATTCAAAAATATTATACTAATACTGTTTTTACTGTATTTGTATCTAATCAATAAAGCCTTGGTGAGCATAAAAGACTTTCGAAAATACACACACAAATTCATATTAACACTAAAATGGTAACACTTTAAACGGTAATTTGCAAACCAATCCGTAATGTTTTGCATCGGTGTTTTTGTAAACACGAAAAAAAGACAAATAAAGAAACTTAAATTAACACCTAATATAATATGTACTCAAATTAATTTTAATAAATAAATAATAGTCATGTGCTGTCAAATTGACTACTATTGATATTTTAAATTACATAAGATGGCGGAAGTGCTTGTTTATCAGACAAACCGTCTAGGACGAGTTCAAAAAAGTAGGTTTTACAAACAAAAATATATATATATATAAAAAAAAATATATTTTCTATTACTCCAGTTTTCAGTGTCACATGATCATCCTAATATGCTGATTTGCTGTTCAAGAAACATTTTATTATTATTGCTATTGTTGTTGTTACAAATATTTAAAACAGTTGAGTATATTTTTTCAGGATTCTTTAATGAACTAAAAAGCTTTTGTAACATTATATACTATACCATTCAAAAGCTTATCTAAAAAATAATACTTTTATTTATCAAGGATGCTATAAATTGATCAAAAGTGATGATAAAAACATATATAATATTACAAAAGATTTTTATTTTACATAAAAAATTTAGATGCTGTTCTTCTAAACTTTCTATTAATCAAAAAACCCTGAAAAAATTCTACTCAGCTGCTGTTAATGTAATAATACTACTACTACTACTACTACTACTAATAATAATAATAATAATAATAATAAATGTTTTAGAGCAGCAAATCAGAATATTAGAATGATTTCTGAAGGATCATGTAACTGGGGTAATGATGCTAAAAATTCAGCTTTGAAATCATAGGAATAAATTACATTTTAATATATATTTAAATAGAAAACAGTTATTTTAAATAGAAAATATATTTCAAAATTTTACAGTTTTTACAGTTACTTTGGATCAAATAAACACAGGCTTGGTGAGCAGAAGAGACTTCTTTAAAAAAACATTAAAAATCTTACTCACGCCACTGAGATGGATGAGATTAATCGTGGTTTATTGATTTGACAGCACTAACAAATAAATGTTGCAAATATAATGTGTAACAAACCCTTTAGAATCTCTGTTTATCACTTATTTTATCCATTAAACTTCACTGGTTAAAATGTTCAGTGGTCACAGAATGGATATACCTTGATGGTTCAGGTTCTGAGATGTCCCCTTTGAAAGAGGCATTCAGTCTCGTTTCTCTGGTAGCGAGATCATCAACAAGGTTCTGTCTTCTGTCTGCTTCAGCTTGCATTCTAACATTATTTATTAAGGCTTTAAAATGACACATTTATGACTGCAATTATGCTCACTTCACAGAATGATATGCTGAATCGACATAATCCTCTACTACATATGAACATAACATTCATTTTCACTCTTATTTATTGCAGTTGTTTAGGGCCAGTACTTCCACATTAAACACTAAAACAGCACTACTTCATATCAAATGGTTATTGGTTTGTTATTATACACTGCCCCCTACAGGTGCTCATAAGAAATCAAACTTTTTTCTCTTTATTAAAAGGAAGTTCACCTTAATATTAAGATTCTGTGTTTGTTTTCTGCCAGTTCTACAATCTAAAAACAACAACAGCAAAAAATAGATTCACAGTGCCAGTGAGAAGAGTTACAAGCTCACTGGAGGGCAGGATAATCAGCAAATAATAAATTCAGTTTGGTTGGTTACTTTATTAAATGACTTCAGTAACACTTCAGTAATCTCTCAAAATCTTTGGGTTCCACTCTCACTTTCTGTGAGGCATGAAATCAGTATCAAGAAGCGATTTTTTTTCTGGAAAGGATACACATGCCGTTGAGCAGAAGCTCGAATAAGTGTCTCCCTGAGCTGTGCTATATTCTGTTTGAGCTTCTGTAATGATGCTCTCAGTGTCATGTTGAGCTACAAGTACAGACAAAGACAAGAGTGACATAACAGCATAAAGATCATTGACAGAGATGGCTTAAATTTATTATAATTATTATAAATAAATAAAACCCTGTCTTTACCTTGGCTGGGTTTCCTCCAGTCCTCTGCTGTCTGTTTCTTTCATGGATATTTTCTGCAATTTCTTGAGCCAGCCGACAAGCTGCATCATAATTCTGCAACCTAAAAAATGTACGTTTGGTAAAACAGCTTTACACCAGCTACATATTCCACCAGTTCTTTCAGTAATTTAAATCACAAGATTGTCATCAACAAAACCATGTGACATCTCATCTAACCGGCCTAGCAACATTTATACCACTTTTTGCCGAGTAAAAAATATACATATGTACACAAACACAAAATCACCTATTAAAGTATAGGATGAGCAAACAAAGAAAATAAATACAGAGACAAATACAGTCTGAACTAATCTGACTGCTACAGATTCACTAAACAGCAAATGAAGTTTGAAGTCTGCGATACAGAACTGTAGACTTCACATATCTATTAACGATAACATAAAATGCATACCACAAATCCTGTGACATATTGCGGCAGTTTCGTGTCAGTTATAAAAAGCGTCTATGTAGAAACGCAGAGCAAAATCACCATCAACATAAACAGCGCACTGCTAGTTCCTGTTTGGCGTGACGTCAGACGGTGGCCTCATACAGACACACCGAGGGAATAAGTTAAATTAAAAATCTCAGGTACTCTCAATATTAATACACAGTTAACGTTCTTACAGATGTTAAATAAACGTTACATTGTTTAACACATTGTTACTATAATATTTAGATTGACGTTGCAAGCTTTCGTATTTTTCGTATATCTTGTTAATATTTGCTTAATATTGGTTCATATGCTACATTAGCTCATTTTTGCACGACTGCCTTTCAAATAAATAAATATGTAGACGTAAAATTTAGGTTTGAGTTGAAATATTTTTATTAAATGAGAAGAGAGAGACCATGGAGTCAGATACACAGAATTCAGTTGTAAACAATAGCGAAATTGCACCGAGCAACAGTTTGATTAGCCGAAATGATTAGCCAGCGTTTTTTAACAAATACTCTTAAATCATTCTTTCATGCATACACTCTTTATAAATAAACGTTTTTGAACGATTTGGTTGAGAGAACTTATTTGTAAACGACGGTCCCTGCTACCACCTATAGGTATAACGATGTAACCTGTTGTTGATTCAGTCGATCACTTAGATGATGGATGATTCTAGGATGATTATTTATGATAATTTTATTTATATGAGATATTAAAAAATCCAGACTTCTTTTATTAAGATTTATTTTTCCAAGAGTGGTTATGTACTGAAAGTAATTTTAAACAATTTATATTTATAATAAATTGATGACTTTTGTAAAGATAAATTGATGACTTGCAACGGATTTTGATCTATGAGAACTGTTCTTGTTTTAGTCATTTGTTACAAGAACACTTGCAAAGAGAACCATGCTTAAAGCAACTGAGTGGGAGATACTGCAAAACAGGTATCTCACAAAAATCTCAGGTCTTGCATCGTCAGTAGCTACTTCGCCTTGCAGATACAACCTTTACAATTTTTTAGACAAGAATTTTTTTTTTTTTTTAATTAACTAGTATGTTAATTTTGCTTCTTATTGAAAGCATCTAATTATGATCTAAATATTTCAAAATGAATTAAAATGTCATTCTTTTCTTTGATGAAACACTCAAACACTCAAAAAAATATACATAAATTGTACTTTGGCACATGGCACATTTTCCATAAGTTATGAAATAATTAATCATAAAAGTGTGTAAATTATCAAGAGAATCAAACCCATTACTGTGCATGCAACCTAAACAGATCTTATTAGAGACAATGGGACTGTCAATAAATGATATTAATGAATGATAATTATTGTGCCAATGTACACTATACTATCTGAGAATAAAGATTGTAGTTGGTGTTAAATAACTCTTTACAAACAATACTATATACACTGACATATATACACTGCCCTCCAAAAGTTTGGAAACGCCCTAAAAAAGTGGGTTTTTGGACAACATTAGCATGAATCCTTTTTAATTTGTCATAATTTTGCACTGATAAGGGACAACACAGACTACGAAAACATATTTTATTACATAAACAGTTTATACATAGAAAAAAATTAACTTTCGATTCATCAAAATATCCACCATCGGCAGCTATTACAGCTCTGCATAATATGGGCCTAAATTCATTGTATTCTACACTTAATTGGCAATCAATTGTTGAAGCTATTAAGGTGTGCTGACCCAAAAATCTTTTAAAAACCTGGGCCTAGTTTAAACCAGTAACCAGGCATTACAGCTGGAGCATGTCTGACTTTGACATGTATATATTGTCATTATTATGTAATCAAAATGAAAATGATTATTGCTGGTCTTCAATGATAATGTCAAGTTACTTTAATGTATTTGCACCAAAAATGATAAGGATTTATGCTGATATCATCCAAAACCACACTTTGCCAGGGGCGTTTCCAAACTTTTGGAGGGCAGTGTAATTTCACATTTTTTGTCATCTGTGTTATGCACATTAATAGATAAATAGATTGCAACAAACCTTAACTTTATCAAATCGAGGAAAGCTATTGGCTTCATTTGCTTCCTCTGACAGACTGCCACTAACATAGCCTGATCTTTTATTTGTTTACTCATCTAGTCCCTCTCTTTTCTCTTACAGTGTTTCACAGATAGATAACAGGACTGTTATCTTCATAAAAGTGGAGTTGGGGTCGTTTCTTGCATGACCAGATGATGAAATGTCCCAAACTACAGGTCTTCTGACTCCAGGGCTAACAAGTGAGGATCCACTGCTGCAGGTATCTTCCCCTGGCTAAACAACTGCAAGGCAGTGTGAGTGTGTTCTGTTTGACATTTCTTGAAAATTTGGTGCTAATGTCATACACGCATACATGAGAGCATAAGCTCCGGTGAGAAGTGACGAACATGGAAGCACAGTGGAGTGAGCAAAACAAAACCCCTGTCACAAATTAGAAGTACAAAACAAGGATTTTGATATAAGCCAAGAGAAAACTGGTTTTAAAAACTCAACACCCATTCACTGCCATTATAAAGCTTGGAAGTGCCAGGACATTTTTTAATATAACTTTGATTGTATCCATCTGAAAGAAGAAAGTCATATACACCTAAGATGGCATGAGGGTGAGTAAATCAATAATTTTCATTTTTGGGTGAACTATCAGTCGCCTCCAGTACCTTAAAAGGAGAACAGCACCCACTCGGTACCCACAAGTAAGTGTCTTGTGCATGTTGAGTCTCCAAAGAGAGCAACTGTGCTCACCAAGTCCCCTGAGGAAGCACCTGTGACCACCAAGCCCCCGCTGAGGGGAAAACAGATCATCACAGAAAATATGTAACAGCATTTCACAAGGCATGCTCTCTTGACACCTTTGCCCTGAAGGCCCCCAAAGAGACCACCTACGCAAAGGTTAGTACCTCATGTGTTTGCTTTTTACTTTCAGATTTGTTCAAAACCACTGCTTCAACTAAGCTATGCATTCTGGATTCTCAAATTGAAACCACAATTATTCGTTTTTATTGGTACAATATTAAAATATTACCAATATTAAAATGGTACACTACTGAATATAAATATCTTGAAGGTACATATTAGTACTAAAGTTGTAAAGATTATTACCTAAATGGTAAGATGTTTTTTGAAAGTGACCACCCCATTGACAGCTTTTGTACCTATTATAATGGATAAAAAAATAAACTGTTATGTTTAGAAATGTATTTATTTATATCTTGATGCAAGTAACATACTTCCTGGTTAATTTATATCAAGCAGTGTAATGTTTATAAGATAAACCTTAACCTAAGTGTGTTAACATGTAACATTCTAACAAAAAGAACCAGTTTAGCATCTTATTTATTGCTGTTAGCCCCCATTTTGAGCCTTACCATTTTGTTTCACATTCAAACATATATGTGTTTGAATAAATAACAGTGTGTTGAAAACAGAACTGACTTTTGGAATTTCCTGGAAAAACAGGCATTAAGATGTGTCTGGTACAAACATTCTGTGACACTTCAAGAAGACAGATTTTCTCTGTTTTTAAACCCAAAGAGGTAGTTACATCAAATTAATTTCATATATAAGTGTTATAACAGAACTGTCTGATTCTGTCAATGCTGTTTTTTTTTTTTTTTAATATATAAAAATATGTTTTGACAAAGATGTCTGACCATATGTTTTTGTATACATCCATGGGCATTTGAACTTGTGACAATGATGTTATGCTTTTGGTTTTTAAGAATAAACCCAACACAAAAAAGTTCAGTTAAATCCCTTTATGATATTAAGTCAGAGTTAAGTCTTCAATTTTAACAGATGGCACAGAAAGAAAAAAAATGTTTTGATGTCGATTGTTTGATGTTAAAATTTTAATTGCTACACATCATTGTGATGCTATGTTATATCAATGGTTTTATTACCAGTGTTCATACTCAGGTGCTTATATTCACAGGTTGCAAAACACAGAAAATAAAAGAGGCTGTCTGAAATTTTCCACTGTTTATACAGTAGTACTACAGCCACCTGTGCAGATCACGTGACAGTCACACCATCTGAACAAAACCTGTGTGTCTCAGGGCATCACAAACAGAACAACAAACCAACTGTGAACTGAACTTCAACTTGTCTCTTTGACATGAGTGGTTGGGGCCATGCTCCAGGTTACAAATATTGCATGTGCCCATTTTGGCTCTACAAATCTGAATGTCCGGAATGTGGAGGATGGCAATAATTCACAGTATGTGGACCGGACAAACTGTGGTAGACTCCGTTCTCGATCTCTTTACGGCTTTGAGGAGACAAAACACTCAGTGGGAGAGACTGACAAGGACAGAAGCTACATAAGACCTCGTTCAAGATCATTCTATGTTTCTGACACTGATGATGCAGGAACAGGTAATTTTAGCAGATGCAATTCTATGAGACCAAGAGCAAGATCACTACACAATGAGGATGGGAAGAGAAACACTGGTGGGACATCTATCACTGCAAAGCCTCCGATCAAAAGACCTAAAGGAAACTCAAGCAAACGAGCCAGCAAGGAGCTTATAGGTGTGTGAGTAAGATCTTTTTACCATTTAAAAATGTCACCATTAAGCAGTATTGGGCAATAACTAGTTATTGCCCAAAGGAATTATGTAATTTTATGGCAAAATAAATATAACTGCAATCTGTTACAGTTACTGAGAAAAAAAAAGAGTATTTAAGTTGCAGTTACTTATGAAAATATTAATGATTACAAAGGGGGTTATATACCACAGATATATTAGATATTACATATTTGATTTTTCTTTCCCAAATTGCATTGACTGCTAAAAAATATGTCACAACATGCTGATTTGATAACTATTTTTATTTCTTATTTGGTTTTATGTACATCCCTTTTTTTTAAGATAACCATTTTTCCCAAAGCATTGTTACACTCTTAAAAATAAAGGTGTTTTAAAAGGTTCTTCATAGTGATGCCATTGAAGAACCATTTTTGGTTCCACAAAGAACCATTCAGTCAAAGGTTCTTTAAAGAACCATCTTGTGTTTACCTTTTTATTATCTAAAGAACCTTCTTTCACCACAAAGAACCTTTAGTGAAACAGAAAGGTTCTTCGGATGTTAAAGGAACTGTGGAACCATGTAGACAAAAAAGGTTCTTCTATGGCATTGTAAAGCACCTTTATTTTTAAGAGTGTAGATGCCAGTGTTTCCTGTCATTGCTATGCAAAGATTTGATTTCAAAAACAATATCATAACTATTAAACTATATCTTATTTTTTTTAAATCTGTATTTAACCTCACAAAGATTTCGAAGAGGTCAAAGAGGTGCTAAAGTCTGATTTGGTTGAAAACATTTGTTAGAAATTTAGAAAAGTAATCAAATATAATCAGCTACATTAATAAAGTAACTGAAATAGCTACTGCTTATTACATTTTAAACAGGGTCACTTGTAATCTGTAACCTATTACATTTCTGAAGTAATCTTCCCAAATTTGCCTTTTAGGTATTTGGATAGAGTTCATAAAAATAAATAAAAACAAATGTTTATGTAACACAGTTGCTCTATGTGCAATTAATTTATGTTAAAATCAATAATTAGTGTTGGTAACACTTTTTTTTAAGATGTCCTTGTTACACGTTACATGCACTTATTATAATAATAACGATTAATGATGCATAATTAAATGCAAGTAACCCTAAACCAAACCCTAATCCTAACCCTAACCATAAAGTAAGTACATGTAGTTAATTAATAATACTTAGTACTTAAATGTATAATTACACTGTAACAAGTGCACATTGAAATAAAGTGTAACCTACTTATTTACTAATAATTAACAGTGAATCGAACCCTAAAATGAACAAGCTTATACCTTCTAAAACTACTTTTCAGGGAAAAATAATTGTAATGATAATTTTAGCTTCATTTTTCTTCGAATAAGACGAGTTTTACATACATTTCATATGGACAAACAAATAAACACAAAAATCATAATTTTAAAATGAACTCAGAAGTGAATTTAGTCATCACAATGAACAGTAAGATAATATTTTCGTGATTGGCTAAAGATTATTATTATTATTATTGCTTTAACCCAAAGTGAGTTATTCTGTATGTTCATGACATAAGTCTCTTCTTGTATGTCACTTCTACACAGGCATGCTTACATGAATTATACCATGAATATAACTCATAATTTGAAAATATGATTTTATTGCCTAATATCATGTTTTGGAAATCTATTTAATAAATATTTTTAAACCTCAGTTATTATTAGTAATAGTAGCAGCAGCAGTAGTAGTAGTAGTAAATAAGCATAATTAATAATAATTAGTTTGATTTATTATATAGTTCATTCTGTTTTGTAATTTTTTATTAAATAATCTGTAATATTCAGAGGTTTCGTCAATATTTCTGCAAAATATATAACATTAATATGATAAACATTTATATTTATTAAAAAAATATTATAAAATATATAAAATATATAACATTTTTTATATTAGGTTTTATTCCAAAGTTGTATTTTGTGGTAATATTAGTACATTTAAATATCCATTATCAGCTAACCTAAATCTCTAATATGAGCTGATAATCAGTATGTTACACATATTTTGAGCATCTTTAACTAACCTTATGTAATATTTAACTAAGTTATAAAATAATAATTCCACCTAATCATACACTTAAAAAAATAAAAGTCCCAAAAGGGGGTTTACACAGTCATGCCTTAGAATTCAATCAGTAATTACTAACCCTGGTAGTACAAGTTTTTTGTTTTGTTTTGTGTAAAGAAAGAACATTTTAATAATCTAATAAACCTTTTTTTTTTCAACTATAAAGAACATTTCGTGCAATAAAAAAGGATTTTGTGGTATCAACGATGCCAATAAAGAACCATTTGAGAGTGTAAACAATGAATTCTATAGTGTCAGACGACAATATTAAATATGCAGGCAAAAAAAAAGTTTAATATATTTTTATCAAATATATTTACAAGTTAGGGCTCTCTACGGTTAGGAACATGAGTTATAATATTATTATTCTACTTATAGTGCTGCAACTTTTTTAACTTTTGAGCAATTCATTATTTTAACAGGAAAAAAAGGAAGTTTAAAGGGTGTACCCATGATGACCATTTCCGAGGTGGATAAGTGGGAGATAAGCTCTTCTTCTGGGATGAAATACGGTCAGTATGTAGACTGGGAAAAGATCGACCCAGAAGCGGCCATCCGTTATCAGAAGATCCTCTCAAGTGATCATTATGAGCTCAAAGCAATGGGCCGTACAGGATTCTGGTCCATGCCTCATACTCTCAGAGCCAAGGCTTACCAGCACATCATCCACAGCATCGAGAGCACATCCACCACAGCTGATGTGGACACTTACCATGGCTTAGCTGGGAAGCTTTTTGGGGAATTTCAAACAAGCACACACCCTTTCCCAAAGTTCATGGAGGATGGGGAAATTCCCAGATACTGCCTTAACAAAGCAGGTCTGAATTCCGTAAAAAAAATTCTCATTTGTGTAAACCACCACTTTCCTGATGTCAGCTACTGTCCTATTCTGTCCGCTCTGGTGTCTCTTCTCCTGCACTTCAGTGAGGATGAAGCCCAGTGTTTCCACAGTATTTGTTCCCTGGTGTCCTACACAGACCCTAAAAAGCGTTACATCGACCAGACTTTCCTCACTTCACGTGCCTCATGCATGACCTTTGGAGACCTTGCCAATAAATACTGCAGGGGAATCCGGAAGCTAATAGCCAGCTCCCACCAGAACCTGTTTGAGTTCTACTCTGACTGGATCATGTGGATCTTCGCCGATCTACCTTTCACATACGCTATCAGAGTGCTCGATGTCTATCTACTGGAGGGCTACAAAGTTTTATACCGTGTAGCTCTTGCTCTACTCAGCCTTTACAAGGTCTCTGTGTCTTCACGAGTGGCCCACGTTGACGACTTCAGACAGGACATGAAGAATTTTGTGCAGAATGTGGGACGACACAGTACTAATGATGCTCTGCTTCAGAGGGCTTTTAGTATACAGCTTCCCACACGCAACGAACTGACTTATCTCTTCAATGCCAACAAGGATGCACTAATTCATAAGGACATCCACAATAAGAGGTAAGGGATTTGTGAGGTCACAGAGTCGCAGAGACTTGAAAATTGGAGGGATGGTAGTACTCACACATCTACAGTGTCACCAAGGCTCACCCCATTTGGCCTGACGGGGGCGCTACAGCGATCAAAATAACAAAATTGTCTTATGTTATTGGAATCTTTGGGGCACCTTTTTTGAAGAACCTAGTTTTGTGTTCAAGTGCAAATTTTTTCGCCCGATCAGAACCACACCAGTGCAGGAAGAGTGAATATCAATAATTATCAAAAAAACTTGAACTTTTAACTCACCATTTGCAAAGGGTCACCAAAATGTTCGAAAGGGGCAGGTCAGTTTTTACTAAAGCAACTATAGCTTTTGAACGCAATGAGATATCTTCGCCAATCTCAGAACATGTATGTAAGAGTTGAATCTGAGGTCACATGAAAAAGTCACAGAGCTTGGTCACTTGGTGGCACTATGAGGGGAAAAAAAACACATAAAAACGGCTATAATGATGCAACCGATTGACCTATCAAACAGGAAAATCGGTATGCACGGTCTTGGCCCAAAGTGCCACAAGTGTCTATAAGGACATTTAAGTATCTCAAAAAACATGACTGCCATTGGCTGATGTAGTTTGAGGACCTATTAGACAAGGTTAACAGTGGCTGATCAGAACGAAACTCAGTGGGCCTGTTTGACTCTTTGAATAGACCTCCTCATTCCGAACAACTTTGCCTCTAGAACCACTGCTGTCAGTCAAACCATTTGTTAAATGACTGAGAAGATGAAAAAAAAAACACTTTTGCAAACTAGTCCTAGGTTTTTCCGTCAGTCTTGACTCCCTAGGTCAAAAATGATCAAAAAAGGTTGAAATTTACCCACTGGAAAGCTATAAAGGGGTCACTTAGAAAAACGGCCTGTTTAAATATACCCAAAAGCCTATAAAGCCTAAACTCAAAACTCAAAACTTCATGAAACCTGGTGAGCACATGAGACAGGTGATTCTAAACAAGCATGCAAAGTTTTATGGAGATTGGACCACAGCTGGCATTATAACAGTCATAAACATTAAAAAAAAACATCATATTTCTATAGTATATTACCTGGATTTGACAAAAATGCTTTTTAAATAATTGATTTAGGTGGTTACAGGCTTGCTTAATAATATGTAATGTCTTTTTCCATATGTGATTAAATGCCTTAAAGCACTTGAACCCCACTGCTTGCAGCTATATTTAATAATTAGTTCTTTATAAAAATGTACTGAATTGCTATTATATACAAACTGTATTTCTGATATTGACAATAAAACTGCAACAGATATCTTTTTTTCCCCTAAGCTCATACCAAGCTATGGATTTTCGGGCCTTCAGCTCCTCTGTAGTAACTGAAACAGAGATGAGGGTGGTCTGGGCATGGATTCCAGAGCGATTTGCTTTATTCAGTCCTGTGCAGCTATTCGGCACAAATGTTGATGACAGAAGGCTCTCTTCGTAAGTTATTGTGATTCAAGGGGACACTTACATAAATAATAATACTTTCAATATACAGTAATCTCATAATTTCAAAATTGTTAAATGGTTAAAAATACATATAAATAATAATAATAATACTTATTATTATAAATATTTTTCAGCAGCCATTACTCTAGTCTACAGTGGCACATGATCTGATATTATTCTAATATGCTGATTTGGTGCTCAAGAAACATTTCTGATTATTATTACAGTTGAAAACAGTTGTACTATTTATATTTTGTGGAAACCATGATGATTTTTTTTCAGGATTCTTAGTAGGACTTTAATATATTAAATGCAATATGTAATTAAATGTAATTTAATTAATAATGAACAATACATTTTTTACAGTATTTAATATTGCAGTATTTATTAATCATTGTTAATGAAAATGCAGTTGTTCAGTACATGTTAATCCACAGTGCATTAACTAATGTTAACTAGCACTTTTTTAGTTAAATTAACATTTACTAAGAATAATAAATCCTGTAGAAGTATTGTTCATTCTAAGTTCATGTTAACTAAAGTAGTTAAGTAATGTTAACTACTGAACCTTATTGTTAAGTGTTTCCAGATTCTTTGATATAAAGTTTAAAAGAATAGCATTTATTTTAAATAGGTTTTTGTAACAATGTAAAAGCCTTTTCTGACATGCATCCTTGCTGGGGGGAAAAAGCATATATTCTAATGACTCCAAATTTTTTGAACAGTCTACATATATAAAATATTGTGCTTTATATTTAGAAATATCAAAAATATATATTTTTTCTTCTAGGTTTTATTCCAAAGTTCAAGGTCACGATCCAACTGTTTTACTCTTGAAAACTGCCGACGAGGAGGTATGTATGCATTTTTCTTTACATGAAATCTTACAGAATACTGAAATTTCAGTACTTTCATAAATTCTGATCTACTTATGCTTGGCCTTGTGGCAACACAGGTTTGTGGGGCTTTCTTGTCCTCAGACTGGGCTCAGAAGAATTGTGATGAAAAGGGATTTAAGTTCTTTGGCACAGGAGAGTGTTTTGTTTTCACTGTAAGTCTACATTTGCCATCTGATTCAATTGATTTGTTGTGCTTTAAACTGTATGTTGCATTTGAGTAAATAACAAGTAATTTAATGAATAATCAAATCAACATTTCAGCTACGACCAGGAATGGAACGGTATCAGCGAACAGTGTTGCAGATCTCTGGGATGTCTGGCAAATGTGATTCCTCTCATCAGAAACAAATTCTCTCCATTAGCTCTCTGATAACCACTCATGTGGACAGAACTACTGGAGGCTCTCCACTCTGTACAGTGTCAGCCTTCAAATTCATGGCAGGGGATGATGAGACACTCTTCATTGGTGAGCAGTTGTTTTTTTCCTCTTGAAAGGTTTTAGCATGTATTTCAAGCTCAGTTATCCCTTATTGCTATTAGAAACAACGTGGTTGCCTCACAGGTTAAAATATGCATGTCCTGATTGCACCTTTCACCTACAAATGTGCTGGAACACTACCTGTGTGTCAACGTTACTGGGAAAAACAGGCTGTTCCTTAATTTAGACTTAATGTTGTGTATACACACGTTTACCTATGGCTACTTATGTGTGGTGTCTATCCTGCAGGTGGTGATGGTGGCCACGCGCTGCACCTGCAGGCTGATCTGACAGCTGGCTGTTCTGAACGCTGTGATACGTTTGAGAGTCCACCGCTGTGCAGGGGATGCTTCAAGATCCAGTCTCTAGAGGTGTGGGGAATCCAGCACTCTTTGTCTGTACCACCACTGCTTTCACAGTGAAGACTGTGGAGGATATGTGTTCATTGTCCACATACTGTATATCAGAGTCACACTGCCAAATGTCATCATGCTTTCAGACAAAGCTAAGGACATTAAAGCATTTTTTTTTTTTTTTTTTACTGCAGTGTAAAACTACATGTACACTGCTGTGCTACTACAGTACGAAAAAAAAACTCTGTAAATTTAAGATTGAAATTTCCACAATATAATTTATTTACATTTTCAAATACTTTATTATTATATGACTTTAATTTAACATTGTGGTCCCGTTGTTCACTGTAATTATGGAATAACTAACGTTTGTAAAGACAGTATTTGAATAGCAGTTTATTGTAAATAAAATATAGAGAACTTTTATACCAGGAAGATACAAGTGAAATTAAACCATGGTGGTGGTAAATAAAAATATATGTGTATTGTGTAAATATTTAAAAGAAAGGTGACTAAAACACTGAGGGTTGTTGTACAAAGTAGGTTATAATGGCTAAGATTTGAGTTTAGTTTAGGCAAACACTGTTTTTTTGGGCTCAAGAATGCGGACTGGGTTTATGTTTATGCTATATCTTGTTAATCTTGCTCTAAAGCTGGTTTTATTCTGAGTAACCAATTGCAAATCAAAACTGAACCACTCAGCTATAGGTAAAGTGATACAGCAAAGCAATGGTGGGTAACAATGCCTTCAAGATCCACTGTTCTGAAGATCCAATCATAATCAAATACACCTGAAAAATCTAACTAAAGTCTATTTATTTATTTATTTATTTTATATACTTAAGAATTATGTATTATTTATATCATGTCTTTAATGCTTTACACATATTAATATGTCAATTAAAAATGTATTTAAATAGTTTATTTTAATTAAAAACGTACTATAAATAAATGCTTTAGAACATAAAAGGTTTTAAAATGACTAATTTTACATGTTTTCATTTAGAATTGTGAAACAAATTATAGTAATTACATTTAAAAAAATAAAGAACTGCTTTTCTGACAAATAAGACGAATGAATTAATTAATTAATGAAAATGAATGTGAATGTGAATAAATACATACATACATACCTTATAATCATCACGATATAAAATTATTTCAGTGGCAAAATTAGTTATTACAGACAGCAGACTTACTCCCATTCACTTGAGCAGCGTTTCTTTTGACAGAGAAGATTCCTTCCTAGGCGAATGAACTTTTCCACATTTTCATCTATCCCTGAGGTAATCATTTGACACTTAGCTAACAGAATCTTCTATTCTAAGAATATGTTGTGTATAAAGCTTTTTTAGGCCATCGTGGTGCATTATGGGATTAAATGAGTGCACTACCCTGGTAAAAAAAAAAAAAACAGCATATGCTGGTAGCTATGTTTTGATGCTGGGATGCTGGTTAGGTATGTTTTGGTGCTGGTTTAAGCTCGTCCTTTGCTGGTTTAAGCTGGTTCTTTACTGGTTTATGCTGGTCATGTTGCTGGTCAAGGACCAGCATAAACCAGCAAAGGGACCAGCTTTCGGTCAACATAACAAAACTGTTCCTCTGAAAAACAGTGCACCGTGTCAGGATAAGTATAAGGCCTATTTACCAACGAAAATGTTAAAAAGCTGCACAACAACTTGTAGGAAGACTTTTTACAACCGGTAATTTAAACGACAAAGTCAAATCGTTAAATTGAGTTTCCGATTAACAACTGAATGACAACAATGCACTATGTCATTCATTAATCTATCTATCTATCTATCTATCTATCTATCTATCTATCTGTCTGTCTATCTATCTATCTATCTATCTATCGGTTCAAATGAATCGTTTCAGTGAAATGCACTCGCCTACGCTACTAAGCAACGAGTCCAAACACAGCGTGCTGCTGTTGCCTGGATACGTGTGTTTGGCTCCCGAAGCCAGCAGCGTTTTCGACTCATTTTTACTCTTAGCTGAAAGTTATCACAATGGCAGAAGACACGCAAGAAGTCCCTCAACTCGCATTAGTGGCTGTTATTGGGTTTAATGGTAAGGTAAACTGTAAACCTTATCGCATTTGTTTGTTTGATCTATAATACAGTACTCACTGTGTTTTCTAATACGAGTATAGTTAAGCGGTAACAAAACATCTACACTGTTTATACAGGTCATGTGTTTTCTGGACTCAAAGTGCACCCAGACAAAGAACATCTCATTTATCCTCTCGGCTGCACTGTTATTATTAAGAGTCTGAAAAGTGGAAGACAAACTTTCCTTCATGGCCACACCAACAACGTATCCTGCATTTCTGTGTCCAAAAGTGGACGCTATATTGCATCTGGACAGGTCACGTTCATGGGATTTAAGGTGAGCTGGTGCAATAAAAGCGCTTTTGTTGTTGTGCTTTTTACATGGTTTAATAACACCAAATAAATACTTTATATATATAATAAGTGTATAGTGCTATATAATGTATGTATAAAATCAGGTATAGTGATCCCTTAATACTCTATTCAATATCTTTGTTGAAATGAGATGACTGTTTCTCACTACAGGCTGATGTTATTATCTGGGACTATGAGAAGAAGGAGATTTATGCCCGTCTCATGCTACATAAAGCTAGAGTTGAAGATCTTAGCTTCTCCCCAAATGATAAGTACCTTGTATCGTTGGGTGGACAGGATGATGGCAGGTAAAATTCTACTGCAGTGTTGTGTTGTTTATATCTGTATCTATTACCTTATTACTTATATTACAGTTTAATCCAATGCTACAATAGAAATTATTTTCTTAGCATGTTTACTTGATGGTTTTAGTATCGTAGTGTGGAACATCGAGAGTAAGGAGGCTATATGTGGCAGTCCTGCTTCAGCACAGAGTGCTGGTCACTGCCTCACCATCGAGTACACCAACCTGAACGATGAAATCTTTGTCTCTGCTGGAAAGTAAGTCCAGTTTCATGGTAATAATTCATGCAAGAAACTTCCATTTCCATTTTGATCTAAAACAAATAAATCACATTGTAAGTATATTAAATAGAAAACAGTTCTTTTAAAATATTTTACAATATTGTTTTTCAAATAAATGCAGACATGGTTCTTCACTGGTAGCGTGTATATATATATGTGTGTGTGTGTGTGTGTGTTCATTATATATATATATATATATATATATATATGTAAACTACCAGTCAAAAGTTTTTGGACAGTAAGATTTGTTATGTTTTTTTTTTCTTTTTTTTTAAAGAAGTCTCTTTTGCTCACCAAGCCTGCATTTATTTGTTCAAAAATACAGCAAAAGCAGTTATATTGTGAAATATTTTTACTATTTAAAATAACTGCTTTTTATCTAAATATAATTTAAAATGTAATTTATTACTGTGTTCAAAGCTAAATTTTCAGCATCCTTTCCCCAGTCTGAAGACTCCAGTCTTCAGTGTCATATGATCCTTCAGAAATCATTCTAATATGCTGATTTGCTGTTTAAGAAACATTTTTTATTACTGTTATTATCAATATTTAAAACAGTTGAGCACATTTTTCACAGGATTCTTTGATGAATAGAACGGTCCAAAGATCAGCTTTTAGCATTTATCTGAAATAACCTTTTGTAACATTACACATTATATCATTCAAAAGCTTGGAGTCAGTATAATTTTTTTATTTATTTTTTAGATATAGAAAATAATACTTTTATTTAGCAAGGATGCTTTAAATTGATCAAAAGTTATGATAAAGATATTTATAATGTTACAAAAGATTTCTATTTCAGGTAAATGCTGTTCTGAACCTTCTATTCACCGAAGAAATCTAAAAAAAAATTCTGCTCAGCTATTTTCAACATAATAATATAATAAATGTTTTTGAGCTACAAATCAGAATATTAGAATGATTTCTGAAGGACCATGTGAATGAAGTAATGATGCTAAAAATTCAGCTTTGAATTCACAGGAATAAATTACATTTTAAAATATATTAAAATGGAAAACTTTTATTTTAAATAGTAAAAACATTTCAAAATGTTACTGTTTCTGCTGTACTTTGAATCAAAAAAATGCAAGCTTGGTGAGCAGAAGAGACTTCTTTAAAAAAACATTAAAATCTTACTGTCCAAAAACTTTTGTCTTGTAGTGTATGTACACACTTCATGGCACATTAAAATAAATTCCTACAAGTATAATTATATGTGTATAATTTATAATATGTATAATTCTAATGAAGTTTAGTCTGTTAAGATCAGATCATACGTCTGTTGTAGAGCTTTTGTGCATACAAAAATATCACTGGATTAACAAATATACTGTAAATTGCAGTCTTATATATGTCTTTTGCATGATTATGTAATTCGTATATTTAGAAGTTAGAAATTAGTTGATAAATGTATACTACAAATAGATGTAGTGTGTTTGAAATAAAGTGCTTATCACTTTTTGCAAATGTTAATTTAGTGTGTTATTTTCAAGTGGAACTCTGCGTGTATGGGAGCTTGATTTGCCCAACAGAAAGATCCGGCCCACAGAATGTCAGACTGGACAGCTCAAGAGAATTGTCAAATGCCTAGAGGTGAGGCAGAATCACAGATACTGTCGGTTCCGTTTCTCTCATTCTTACCTGATTTCAGAGTGTTTTGTCTTTTATGTTTGTATAAAACTGGTATATAGAACATGAATCAGCTTAAGTGCTTTCCTTGCCTTTCAGATCCCAGATGATGATAATTATTTCTACTGTGGAACTACTAGTGGAGATATTCTGAAAGTGAACCTGAAGACAAGGTTGCTGAACAGCTGTGGTCCTGTTAAACAAAAATTCAGCAAGGTGAGTCAGTTTTGATTTAACACTGTGAGCTTCTAAGATTATTATTATTTATTTTTTTTTTTTTTTTTTGCATTTAAGCTGCATTTATATCATATACATACTGGTACAAAATGATGGACAGAAAATAAAGTATGTCTCTTTGCCCAATTTTTGTTTAGTTCAGTTAAGCTCTTATTTATTTGCACTACACAGTCCAAAGAACATGAGTTAACAGAGACGCACACAAACCAAGTCTGAACAAAACTTTTTAACAGACCTAAAATGTCATTTCACATCTCAAGCGCTTTTTCTTGTTGTTGCAGGGAGTGAACACTCTTAAAGTCTTGAAGACTGGTGATATTTTAGTTGGATCAGGAGATGGGATGTTGTCTTTGTGCTCAGGAGGGAATTTCAAAACCATTAAGTATATAACAACCCTTGTTTCCTCTAACTTCTTTGTTATTTTGCTCTTTGTTTCCTTCTTTGTTATTTATTCTTTCTCTCTTCCTTCATCTCATTCAACCACTAATTATGGTTAACTAATCCTTTGTAACAGGAGTGTTCAGTTGGAGGGAGGGGTGACATCAGTAACCCTGCGTGGAGACGGGCAGCAGTTCTATGTTGGGACAGAAGCTGCACAGATCTACAATTTAGGCTACACAGACTTCAAACCAGAGCTTATTGCTACAAATCATAACAGTGCTGTGAAGGACGTGGCCTTTCCTTTGTGAGTGATACTCCATTTTGCCTCTAGAGGGAGACATAAGCTTTGTATTGGAGTCCTTGGTAAAAAAAAAAAAAAAAGCATTGACCCTCTTTGCCTTTGCCTTTAATTCTCTTTTACTCTCAACAGTGCGACATCAGAGCTTTTTGCCACCTGTTCACAGAATGACATACGAGTGTGGCATACTGAGACCTCCAAGGAGCTTCTGCGTATCACGGTGCCTAACATAACATGCAACGCTCTGGGCTTTGTACAGGATGGCAGGAGCATCTTCAGTGGTCAGTATCATACAGGATAATCAGTTGATCTGTATGTGCACTAGAAATGTTACAAACTGTAAAATTTAAACTTTACAAAAATTGTTTCATTTATTAATAACTATTAATAATAATTATTTTATACTATGTAGTACAGTTGAGGTCAAAAGTTTACATACACCTTGCAGAGTCTGCAAAATGTTAATTATTTTACAAAAACCGAAGGGATCATTCAAAATGCATGTTATTTTTTATTTAGTACTGACCCGAATAAGATATTTCACATAAAAAGACATTTACATATAGTCCACAAGAGAAAATAATAGTTAAATTTATAAAAATGACCCCGTTCAAAAGTTTACATATGTTTGATTCATAATACTGTGTTGTTACCTGATTGATCCACAGCTTTGTTTTTGTTATTGTCGTTGTTGTTTACTGATAGTTGTACATGAGTCCTTTGTTTGTTCTGAACAGTTAAACTGGCAGAAAAATCCTTCAGGTTCTCTTGTGGACTATATTTAAGCGCCTTCTATATGAAATATCTTATTTAGGTCAGTACTAAATAAAAAAATAACATACATTTTGTATGATCCCTGTTATTTTGGTAAAATAATTAACATTTTGCAAAAAAACTTTGACTCTACAAAGTGTATGGAGCTGTATTTATAAATATATTATATATAAAATGTGTGTTTATATATATATATATATATTATGTATGAAAACCATTTTTAAGTATCTATTTATTATTTATTATTTAATAGACATAGTTTTAAGTATCTATTTATTATTTATTATTTAATAGACATAGACTATGAAGTCACAAATCTCCAATATTGTCCTCACAGGGTGAATGAAAATGGTGTCGTTCAACACGTTTTGAGTTCAACACAATTCTGCTGCAGTTGAGAAAGTTTCTTTAATTGATAACTTGTTTTGTCAGCTTGGAATGATGGGAAGATCCGTGTGTTCACCCCAGAGAGTGGGAAGCTGAGGCTGATAATTCATAATGCCCACAGTATGGGAGTGACTGCCATAGCAGCGACCAATGACTGCAAGAGGATTGTCAGTGGAGGGGGAGAAGGACAGGTACAGCACATCAGATACAAAAAAAAACCTCACTTTTGAGAGTTTTGCTCCTGTTTTAGAATAAACACTGTGCATTACTGAACACACACACACACACACAAAAGCCTTTTTAATATTTACACAATTTAATTAATAGTAAAATTCCATCAGATTAAATTGAATAATCTTTACATATTTGTACTGAATAATTGATTAAGGATTGTTCATTTATTCAGTTAAAATATGTAAGGATTATTCAATTCAATCTGATGAAATCTTACTATTAATTAAGTTGTGTAAATATAAAAAAATGCTTATTATTTGTTTTGTTTTTTTGAATGCACATTATCTTACCAAATACATAATCAGTATGTCAATACATGATTGTGTTAAATTTATTTATTTTTTATTTTTTGAGAAAAAAGCACCCAGAATGAAACAAGAATCCAGCACAACTCACTGATGCCTGGAAGGAAAAACGATGCATTAAGAGCCAGGGATGTAAACTATTGTACAGAATGAAGATGTGTACATTTTTACTTATTTTGCCTAAATATCATATTTTTTTCATTTAGTACTGCCCTTCAGAAGCTACAGAACATACTTACATGTTTCCCAGAAGACAAAAAAAAAAAAAGTAATATAATTTCAAATTCAAAAAGGTTTCACCCCCTGGCTCTTAATACCTTGTGTTTCCTTCTGGAGCATCAGTGAGCATTTGAACCTTCTGTAATAGTTGCATATGAGTCCCTTAGTTGTCCTCAGTGTGAAAAGATGGATCTTGACATGATACAGTCATTGCTGGAAAAGGTTTAAATACACAAAAGACTGAAAAACCAAAGAATGTGTGGAACCTGAAGGAGTTTTCTGAAAAACAGCAGGCAGTTTAACTGTTCAAGACAAACAAGGGACTCAAAAACAGCTGTGGATCATTTAGGTAACAACACAGTATTAAGAATCAAGTGTATGTAAATGTTTGAACAGGGTCATTTTTATAAATTCAGCTCTTGTGGACTATATATAAATGCCTTTTATGTGAAATATCTTATTCAGTTATCTTATGCAGTACTAAATAATAAATAACATGCATTTTGTATGATCCCTCTTATTTTGGTAAAATAATTAACATTTTGCAGATTCTGCAAGGTGTATGTATACTTTTGACTTCAACTGTATATATAAAGCAGATCAACTGTTCATAACAGGTAATAATAAGAAATGTTTCAGCAAATTCTAAAGGATAAATGTGACACTGAAGACTGGAGTAATGGAAAATTCTGCTTTGCTATCACAAAAATAAATTACATTTCTAAAATATATTAAAATTATATTCAAAATAATAGAAAATAGATATTTAAAATGTTATAATGTCACATTATTAATGTTTTTACTGTATTTTTGATCAAATAAATACACATTGGTGAACATAAAATACTTATTTTAAAAACATTTAAAAAGTTTTGGTCACACTTTATTTTAAGGTCCAGTTCTCCCCAGTAGGTAACCATTAACTATGACTTTTGCCTATGAATTTGCTGCTTATTAATAGTTCTTAAGTTCCTAAGTTTAGATATTGGGTAAGGTTAGGGATGTAGAATATGCCAATATGTTAATAACAGTCTTTCTTACTCCAAACATTTGAACAGTAGCATATGTAAGAAATTAGTTAACTTTGTCAAATACATAGTTTAGCTTTCATTATATAACCACGTTTGTGACCAGAATGCCACAGCTGGCCAGTCACAATCGAATTTGACAGTGCCATGTAAAAAGTAGAGTTTGTTTTTTTGTAGAATGCAGAATGAATGTATACTTTGACATCTTTCTGTACTAAAGGTGAGAGTATGGGAGATATTCCAGAACTCATATCGGCTCATCGAGACCATGAAGGAGCACAAAGCTACGGTTAACTGCATTAAGATCAAGAGTAACGACAAGGAGTGTGTGACAGCCAGCTCTGATGGAGCTTGCATCATCTGGGACCTGGTGTGAGTTTGAAGACCATCAAAACTTGGACATTTAATGTAGACATACTGTTGTTGCCCTCAAGTTATTCCATTGTGCACAACTTTGTCATTTGTCTTGATTTAACATTTGCTTTGTGAAATAACCATATCTGTCTGTGTTCTTCTCATTTCCATCCAGGAGGTTCGTGAGGAATCAAATGGTCTTGTCTAACACCCTGTTTAGTGTTGTATGTTACCACCCTGAGGAATTCCAGATCATCACCAGTGGCACTGACAGAAAGGTACAAGACTAGACTGATGCGCTGGCATGTGTTTGGGAGAAATGTGGCCAGAAACAGAGAGTGACAGATAGGTGAGAGAGTAGACAGGAAGGAAAAAAACAGAGGTAGATACTGTGTGCAACAACAACAACAAGCTGACAGAAAGCTCTCCCAGTCTCCCGTGGATGTAGTAGGATCCGCTCATTCTGCTCTGTGCCAAATACTCCATCTGCTAGTCTTAGGGCACAGCATCAGTGGCCATTTAAAGACCACAGTTTATTAGCATACGCGTGTGCTGCTGTGTATTAAACATATGTCCATCACACAGAAGTACAGGAAAGAATGATACCCTCAGCGCTTTAGAAACATTCATATTTTATCTGTATGAAAAAAGGAAAGGTTTTAGAGCATAATGCTCTTCTGTTTTATTCTAAGACCTTGTATTTTCAGTAAGTACCAACAGTATTAAAGGAAAGTGTGTAAGATTTTGATTAAGATTTGCTGCAGTTGGACAAAGAACAAACCTCTTTGGTTTAAATTTAACATCTAATAGCAGTAATTAATAATACTCCAGACTCTAACCAAACAAAAACAAATGCATATTGTTGTCCAGAAAAAGCAGCCAAATACAGCACAGTAGGTACAGTACTTGAAAGGACACAATACTGGGGTCATGCCGGATACCCAGTGCTGGCACAAAGCCTGCTGGGACAGAGCCATCTCAATGAGACGTACCAGACCTGCCCTGTCTGCAGTTCCAATAGTGCTCATACATTTTAAAACTTGATTGAATTATTCTGTCATAAACCATCATATATTTTGTCTCTTCCTTTATATTTTTAATATTTGGTTTGATACATTCTGATATATGTTTAATGAATGAAAACCATTCCGAATGAAATGATTTTTTTCATTTCTTTGTTTCTTTTTAAATGAATAATCCAATTTTTTAAAAAAGAAAGCCATGTCACAACAGTGAACGTCTCCATTACTGCTGAAATGCAATCAGTGGCCTACAAAAATTAGATTCATGTAATATCTGTTGTATACAGGTTCAGATACAACAGCCCAAGACAAAGAACAACTGAAAGCTTAGAGCCACTGTTTTTCTTATGTTGCACTATCTTATCTTAAGTTATGCATGCTGAGAAATTACATTGTCTTTCTCAGATTTGCGCATTATTTTAATTGTTGCTCTTTTTATTCTTTACCTCTATTAGATTTGTCATCCATCTCTGTGGATTTTATTGTATTTTATTTTTATTTTATTTTATTTTATTTTATTCTATTTTATTTTATTTTATTTTACCGCCAGTGTATCTAAGATCTACCCGAATAGGTCATTTGAAATGCAATCTTTACCATTGAACAGATTGGCTACTGGGAGGTGTATGACGGTTCTGCAATCAGAGAACTCGAGGGCTCCTTGTCGGGAGCTATAAATGGCATGCACATTTCTGAGGACGGAAAATATTTTGTGACTGGTAGGTACCTTCAGTATCTTTTCACATACAGAGTTTTTTTATTTATACAGAGTCATTATTCTGCCATATGGCGGATGTAACAATCACAACAGGTGGCACAATGAACAATATAAACAGAAGTATTTATAACGATGCTGAAAAGCATCATTCGCAAAACAGTTGGATAAATGTCTGCTCACCAGGTCCAAATAAACACTTGCAGAATTCAAACTGATCCCAGCAGTTATTTTTAAATGGGTTTCGCAGTTTGAGTTGATGAGGTGCTAATCTAACATTTCTGTTTTTAGTGCATATTCATGCTGCTCTCTGCAGTTTATAATGCTAAATATCAAATCTTTCTTTCAGGTGGAGATGACAAATTACTAAAGCTCTGGCACTATTCTGATGGTGAAGTGACCCATGTTGGCATCGGGCACAGTGGAAGCATCACAAATGTGAGGATCTGTCCCAACAGCAGATATATTGTCAGTACCAGTGCCGACGGAGCTATCCTAAGGTGGAGATACCCACAAACCTCATAGAACCCTAATGCAGTTCAGATATGATGATAGTTCAGATATACATTTGCATTGATTTAAGATTTAAGTCACAACAAAATTTATATTAAATTGTCTGAAATATTTCAAGAGCACATTCATGTGTATTGTATGGCTCTTTGGATTTTATTTACTATATTTAAAATGTGACATTATAAATTAAAGGAAAACATCATCGTATAATAAGGTATTTTAAAGGCATAGAACCAGAAAAGACGAATGGTTACCTTCCATTCCTTCTTCTTGCAAATAATTGTATTGCAAATTAGGTTACGAATTCTTGCGAGATTTAAAGGTACCATTAAACAGTCCAATTCCAGTCATTTCATTGAAATAAAGCAGCCTAGAGCCCCAGTTTCAGAAGACTTTTTGTGAACTGCACTGTCAGCTAATATATCACCTGAGAATCTCCAGAGAGCTGGCGGGGGAGGTTTGGAGAAGTACAGCACGGCGTGAACCCAGCATCTGGATGTACCTGTCCCAAATTTCCTCTCACCTACGAGGAACAGCCTCAATAATGAATATCTTAACCCCTAGCAGTAAGGATATTCAGCCACATACACTTAAAAAAGGGGGTTGGTCTGCTTTTGGTATGGCCTACATCACAGATGACACACAAAAGACTATCCAATAACCTTGTTGTTGCTGATATAAAGACATAAAAAAACAAAGTCAGTAGGCTATCCAATCAAAATGGATCTCAGTAGTCATATAAACTGTATTTATCTCTCCTGAAGGTTATTAAAAATCCACCTGTCAGAGGATAAACCTGTACAGGGTTTCTGATGAGGCAAGAAACATAGAGGAGAGTGTAAATAAATAAATGTTTGTATTTTTGTACAGGTTAGATGATCTCTGTACAATTTTGTGCTGGGTTTACTCAGTCTCATTCTTCCTTGCTTAATAGGTGCATAATGCGTCTACAGTTATGAAAGTACATAAATATGATTCCTGACATGCATATGAATCATGGGCAAACTTTTAAAAGAAAGCACACAAGGCAACAGTAGGGGGCTCC